>NC_041385.1:41478406-41480823 GCF_002162155.2 Triticum dicoccoides
GGCGCGCGGCGTCGGGAGATCGAGGAGGAGGAGAGATCGAAGTGGGTCACGGTTCTGAAATTTTCCTTATATAGCAAAGTCTTTGGTCCCGGTTGGTGGCTCCAACCGGGACCGATGCACCCTTTAGTCCCGGTTGGTAGCACCAACCGGGACTAAAGGCCTCTTTTCAGCAGCCCAAAGGGCGGGAAGCAGAGGGCTTTGGTCCCGGTTGGTGCCACCAACCGGGACTAAAGGGTGGGCATTGGTCCCGGTTGGAGCCACGAACCGGGACCAATGGTGGTGTGCTGGCACGACGCGTCACGAATGTTTAGTCCCACCTCGCTAGCTGAGAGGGGCGCGCAGTGGTTTATAAGCCCCACTGCCGCACCCCTCTCGAGCTCCTCTCCACTGCAGGCTTACGGACCTACTTACTACTGCTTTGCCTGATGGGCCTACTGGGCCACCTGCGGGCCTGAATCCTGGCCCATGGTGGGTTTCTAGTCGTATTCAGCCCGTGGGGCCAGTAGGAGGCACTTTTTTTCTTTACTTATTATTGCTATTTTTATTTTTTTCCCAGATTTTTTGTTTTGCTTTCTGCATTATTTATTTTCTTTTGTTTTTTTGCTTTATTTTATAATTCTTTTTGCTTTTAGTTTTAGAACAATTTTAAACTTTCTGTTAGTGCCATTAGTTCTCAAATTTTAAAACACTTTTTTTGTTTTTTGTTTTGTTTCGTGCTTTATTTATTTTATTTTCTTTCTACTTACAACAAAATACTTATTGTTCCTATTTTAATTTTTTCCCAGATTTTTCTGTTTTCTACATTATTTATTTTCTTTTGTTTTTTTGCTTCATTTTTTAATACTTTTTGCTTTTAGTTTTAGAAAAATTATAAACTTTCTGTTAGTGCCATTAGTTTTCAAATTTGAATACACTTTTTTTGTTTTCTTTTTGCTTTATTTATATTATTTTATTTTCCAGTTTTTTTGTTTTGTTTTCTGCATTATTTATTTTCTTTTGTTTTCTGCATTAAAGCATTTCAAATGAACTCTGAAAAAATTGAAAGTTGAAAGTTGGCATGGTATCACGAGGGCCGCACCATAAGACATTAAAGCATTATGTGCCGGGACTAAAGAGGGGCATTGGTCCCGTTTGGAGCCACCAACCGGTACCAATGGACCTGTCTAATTACTTATTTATTTTTTGCAGCTGTTTTTTAGTTGATTCTTTCTGCAGCTGTTTTTTTAGTCCCACCTCACCAAGCGAGAGGCACTCGCAGCTGTTTATAAGCCCTGAGTGCAGAGACGATGAAGAAGAGGCTTAATGCTCACCTGCACGTTGGTTCGCTTCAAGCCTTGAGGAATAGAGTAGACTGCACGGAGCTATGTGCAATGCAGCTTATACTATTCTGAAAGGCTTGAAGCGAATTAACTAGCATTGTGACTCTTTTTTATTTTTAATGACTTATTACCACACAGAAATAAATAGAAAAAATAAATATAGCAGAAAAGAAAAAAAACTATATAAAAAACTTCTCAGAAATAAATAGAAGAAAATATAGGTGTGATTAACTTTACTAAAATATTTTTTATTTTTAATGACTTATTACAACTCAGAAATAAATAGAAAAAAATAAATATAGCAGAAAATAAAAAATCTATATAAAAAACTACTCAGAAATGAGCATAGATGCGCTTATAGAGAAAATTCAGCCTAAATTCATAATAAATTTCTACTAACTTTAGAGAAACTCAGTATGAATTTAGGTCAAATTTCCTGTATAAGGGCATCTATTTTCATTTTGAGAGAAGCTCAACAAGGCAGAGAGGGAGGGGCTTATAAACCGGTGTGAGCCCCCTTCGGTTGGCGAGGTGGGACTAAACTCTGGCCGCAACGAGGACCAACACTTTAGTCCCGGTTTGTGGTATGAACCGGGACTAATGGGCGTCCTTTGGTCCCGGTTCATGCCTCCAACCGGGACCAATGGTGGTGGGCCAGGAACAAGGCACATTGGTCCCGGTTCGTCCCACCAACCAGGACCAAAAGGTCCAGACGAACCGGGACCAATGGCCCACGTGGCCCGGCCGGCCCCCGGGGCTCACGAACCGGGTCCAATGCCCCCATTGGTCCCGGTTCTGGATTGAACCGGGACTAATGGGCTGAGCCGGCCTGGACCAAAGCCCCATTTTCTACTAGTGCTTGATCTTTCGGCTAACAAACCACCATCCATTTGGCTAGTTTGTATTTTTTTTACTGTCTTCCTGCCAGAAGAATTTGAATCTGAAATAATTCAGAATTTGAAGGACCCCTTTTGGGAGTTTGAAAAAAGAAAGCATATAGATACATATTGGTTAGGATAGAATTGATCAAGAGCTCTGGTCTTTCTAATTGTCCACTGTTTCTCTAAGCGCTCTTCTACATATTGTCACTGTGCAATA
>NC_041385.1:41481001-41502583 GCF_002162155.2 Triticum dicoccoides
TGAACACGAAGGTGATTGTCCATCGAAATTCTCATTATTAGATATTGATGACGTACGCCATGGATTGTGTAGAATTGGTGATTAATTCTGGTTTGCTTGCTCAACATATTTATTGGTAATCCTATGTAAATAAGGTCATCTTCCGTAGAGATTCAATTTGATTTTTCATGATCAGGATTTATGTTGTATAGAAAGTATGAGATGACTAATATTTATTGTTTTGTTGTATTGAACTGACCCTCGTAGGGGTATAAATAGAGTACAATATGAGGAAGAGACTTGGAGTAGAGGGCAAGGTGTACATGCTTTAAACAAATCCATCTCTAACTCCTAATCTCTAACTTAAACATGGATAATATTTTAACATTTCCCCTCAGTCATAGCGGGAGTGACGCGCACGATTACGACTGAATTTGAAGTCTTGCGCTTCCGTCGTCTTCTCCATTGCACCATCATCAACTGCGTCTCTAATGGCTGATGGGTCGGCACTAGGGCGGTGACTGCGTCCTTTTCTGGTGCCTTCCATGTCTTCTCTTTTATTCCCTCCCGCAGTCACAGCGGGAGTGTCGTGGACGCAAGTGACGAGGCGGATACTGTTGACTAGAGTTGTTGCCGATGAGTTGCTGTAGACATAGCCATTAATGTCGAGGTAGCCGATCATGGTGATGTAGCCGTGGTCGAGGTAGTCGTGGTCGATGGTGTGGTCGTCGTGGATGATGAAGCCGCACAAAGCCAGAGATGCAAAAAAAGTGTTATGACGGAGCTGCAGACGTGGACGATGCACCTTGCGGATGTCGGGGGGTGCCGTCAGCGATGAGTCCACGGGTTTTGCCAGGACCGGAGGACACCATCAAGCACACATCGGTTTTGCCAGAACCGTGTAGCCGTGTAGGGGTCGTCAATATAATGACGCTATTTCGATGCAGTCGTGCCGTCGTGGATGACACAGTCGATGCAGTCGTCGTGACGCGGTTATTGCCGTCATCGCGTCTTTCAGAAAAGTCTGTGACGCTAGGTACCCATCTTGTTGACAGGGCGGCGGCGGTGTGTTGACGAACTTGTTTAGTGAAGTCCATTTTGATGAAGACCTTGACGATGAAGTCTCGGCAATTACGTTGCAGATGCGTGTCGACGATGATGCCGCTTGAAGGCGACCCTCACGGCGACGAAGTGTTGATGTTGAGTCGTGCCGAAGTATGTCTGGCTTGTAGTCTGGCGTAGTGGTACAGCTCGACGAAGAGGCATCGGGTCGATGCATACGCGTCGTGGATGCAGGTGCAGGTGTGCTACGTGTAGTCGTTTGATGTCGACGCAGAGATCGGTGGCTTGATGCAGATCGCTCGGTGTAGATGATCGATGTAGTGGGTCTCGTCGGCTCGAACCGCTCGTGTCACATGAAAAGGTGTGCGTCTTGTACGACTTATACATACACGTACTTGATGTTTAGACGGGCATGCACGTACCGGGGTAGCTGCGCGTCGGATCCAAGCTGTGCGCGTGACCGAAGCCATGCATCCGCGTCGATCGGGTCGATGTAGATCGGAAGCAGCGCCTACGCGAGGAAGCCGACTGAAGTAGCTCGCGAACGTCGCCGGGAGATCCGATGGAAATCTGTGCGGGAGACGCCCTCCCGCGATCCCAGACTTCTCTGGCTGGCGGTACGGTGCTCGGTGCAGAGGCAGACAAGCCATGACGTCGATGGAGATCGGATCGAAGCGGGCATCAAAGGAGACTGGATGGAAGACGACTGGTGTCTGGTGGTGCTTGACGTTGTTGCTTGCATCGGATGACCCGGCCGGCGCATGTGGAGAAGCAGCTGCTTGTGTCGCCGTAGTTGCACACGCTAACGATTGATCAGCATAAATTTTCACCGGACAGAGGATTGTGGAGATCTAGGAATTTATTTGTGGCTAAGGAAAAATCAATCTAGTAGATGAGAACTGGCAATTCGAAATTTTTCTAAACTAAACTAAGGACAGATCTGATCTTTGATGATCAGATGCCGCATCGCCCGGAGAGAGGAAATTAATCTCTCCGGCGACGGCACGCTGCGGAAGTGGTGGGTAGGCATAGGATCGACGCCTTTAGACTAACCACTCTAATACCATATAAAAAATATGAGCTGACTAATATTTGTTGTTGTGTTGTATTGATCTGACTCTTATAGGGGTGTATATATAGTATAATATAAGGAAGAGACTTGGAGTAGAGGGCAAGTCGTACATGGTTTAAACCAATCCATCTCTAACTCCTAATATTTAACTTAAACATAGTTATACTTCTAACATGTTGTATATTCCATTCAGGAGGAATCGGATCAAACTTCAAGTAATGACCGCCCAAGCCAAATAAAGAAAAGGTTGTAATATTATTAAAAAAATGAATTTGTCCCTTATATAAAATAGTTTAGGGATCTTCAACCTTCTTTTCATTTAGTTAGTTACACACAGTTTGGTACTTATATTCTCAAAAAGTACTTTAAGCCCTCAAGTTCATTGCTCGCTCTATCATCCTGTATTCTTTAGGGGAATGTCATCTAAGTCCTCTTGAGTATTGGGTCATGACCCGTGACTGGTGACTCCAGAGTCCTTAATTACATCAGAATGTGAGAATGAAAATACCGATATCATGAGTATAAAGCAGTGCACTCCTGCGCGAGGAGGAGCTCCGCCGCGAGTTGAGGGATCTCCGTGAGGGCCGCCGCGATGACCGCCATTCCCCGGGCCGCCATGACGCGCGGGGCCCCGCTCCTCTCGGCCGGCTGCTCCGGGCGAATGGCGAGCCCAGCACCGCTCCCCTTCCCCTGCACCTCGCCGCGCCCGCTCTCCCTCTCCGCCCCGATCCTCTCATCCTGCCTCCCCGCGCGGCCCTGCCCCGCCACCGGCGCCTCCCACGCGGAGGTACGTGCCGCCCATGCGGCTGCCACCGCGACGCTGGCTGTGGCTGCTCCCCCGGGCGGGGGCCCTGCCCGTGGGCGTTTCGGCCCTGCCAAGAAGAGGAAGCGCCGTGGCGCGGGGCGTGGCACCAAGCCCGTCCCTCCCCCGCTGGCTTCGGGCTCTTCTTCTGCTCCGGATCCCGTCTCCAGCCTTCCCCGCCCCCTTGCTTCAACTGCGGGGTGGCGGGCCACTCGCAAGTCGAATGCGTCAACCCTCAGTGCTGCTAGCTCTGCAAAGACCCTGGTCACCCCGCCCTCCTATGCCTGGATCGTCCGGTGGTGTCCGAGCTCATGATGGATGGCCACGTCATCGAGGGGCTGGGCTTCTTTCACCTCGAGGTCCCTGACGTGCCGCCCCCCTCCCGCTCCCTCCAGGCGGTCGTCACGGTGGTCGACGGGGTGGCCTCCCCGGAGATGATTGAGGCCGAGCTCAACCACCTCTACCGGCGCCAGTGGGACTGGGTGGTCACCCCTTCCGCCGGCCACATCTTGACCGTCGTCTTCCCCGACTCCATCAGTTACGGTTACGCCATCCGCAGTGGCCGGATCACTCTCGCCCTCAACTAGCTCGTCGTCGATATCTCTCAGCCGATCCTTGACGCCCAGGCCGTGGCCGTCTTGGACACCGCCTGGATTCTCGTGGTTGGCCTCCCCGACATTGCCCGGTCCGAGCTCTTCATCCGCTAGATGTCCCGGATTTTGGGCAAGGTAGTGGTGGTTGACGAGCTCTCTCTCCTCAAGGAGGAGGAGGTCCGGGTAAAGGTCAAGTGCCTCGATTCTTCCAAGCTCCGTGCAACCATTCGTGTGTTCTTCAACGACCAGGGCTTCGACCTCAGGATCTCCCCCGAGCCCCCCAACCACGTCGGCCGCTCCCGCTCTTTCGACGTTGGTCTTCCCGGCGGCAACCCGGGGGCCGTCGGGGACTACCACGGTCGCCACCGCCCCCGCTCCCGCCATTCGGGGGAGGACGGGGGTTCGGAGGACTCCCACTCCCGCTCCCCGTCCCCCTTCTGTGACACTCCATTTTTTTTGTTGTTTTCATTTTCAGCAAGAGCCTTGCTTGGTTTAAAGAAGGTCATTTAAACCCTTCTTAAAAACCTCTCTTCTGAGATTCCTTCTCAAAATCTTTTCTTGGATTTAGTTTCTTCTAAATAGAAAACCTTTTTGGTTTTGGGCTATTCTTTGGTTTTGATCCATTCTTGTTTTACCATGCCTCTTGTGGTAAAATTCTCCCAAAACCCCTCCTTCCACATTGGGACAACCCAAACATTCTGTCCCAGCTAGTTAAATCCATTTTTGGATTTTATCTCATTTATTTCTTTTCCCAAAACAATTATGTCCTTTGTTTTGAGCCTAGGTAATTTGCAAAGCAAGTACCTTAATGCCTTTGAACTTTGACCTCAACTCAACTCCTCTGGATAGTCCTTAGCACCCACAACCTAGAACCATCAAGATCCACTCTTCTCCTTTTCAAAATTTTCAAAATTCAGTCTCTGCAAGTTTGGACCAGATTTGTCAAATTTGGTGAAATTCATATCTCCACTTCTCCAAAAATTCCACCAAAATTCAGGCAACCCCCAGTTGCAATGAGAGACCACTCCACCAAAAACAAGCTCAAGGAAAAATCCCCACATGCCAAAATCATTCTGTCGAACACCTGGCCTGCACTGTTACTGTGCATCTTCAGAAATTCAGTAAGTTCAGTGTCGTTTCTTCGTCAGAGTTCAATCACATGTCGACTGTGCGCCTGGCGCGTTGTGCACGGCCCTTCCTCCCTGTCTGGAGCACCACACGCGCGCTTGGCTTGTTCCTGGCGTCGGTGGCACCCTGGCCCGCCTGCGCTGGCGTGTTTCGCGGCGGCAGAACCCCGTGGCGGCCGACAGGGGGGCACCCTGCGGCATAACGCCGTTCGGCACCGCCCAAATCACCTGAGAGCTCCGCGTGGCCATCTCCCTTGCCAGCGCACGCATGCAGCACCATCGCCATGGCCTGGCACGCTCAGGGCGCGCTCTCTGCCGCCGACGTGCCGTACGGCCGTTCCGTCGGGGACAGGTCGTAACCGCCCCTGCCTCGTTGAGTTAGACACTGGAATGGCACCAGTGCTCCGTATAGACTATGCTCAAGCCCTTAAACCAACCGTCCAGCCACAGCGCCGCCGTAATCGCTCGCCGGACTTATCCCGTTCACGGCAACCGCCTCGGGCCGGCTATAAATAGCGCCTCCGAGCTCGCTCTCGACCCTGCACATCTCCACCACCTCACCAGACCCCGCCCAGCCACTGGAAGAGCCTCGAGGGGCCCTTCTTCCTCCACTCCGGCCACCTTCGTCTGCCTCGGGCTCCGGCAGCGTTCTCTCCAGTGAGAACTCCTCCACCGCCCTAGACTTGCCCGTAGCCTCATGACACTTCTAGGAGACTAACCCCCACTCCAATTTGACCCCCGCAGCTCTCTCCGACGAGGTCCACGACTACCCGAACCACCGTCCGTCGGAGCAAGGGCCTCCATCAACACAGTGCTCGCCGGCGACCACCACCACCACCCACCGACGCGGAAGTACGTACTGAACACGGAGGTACCACCCGATCCCCTTGCCTCATCGTGGATCGCCGTCGGCGACCACGGCAGCTCTCGGGCGCCGACGAGCCCCGTCTCCCTCGTTTGAATATTCAAACCTGACGGGTGGTACCCGCCTGTCAGTCTCTCATTCTTTTCTTTTAAAACAAATCGTTTTCTGGACTTTTCTGCAGAACCCCCTATGAGTTTTCTGTTTCAATACAGAAAGGTCCCTGAATCAAAACCCTTATAACTTTTAAACAGAAAAGGATTTTTGTTTGATTCTTTTTCTGTTCTCTTTAAAATTTTGTCTAGTTTTTTATCAGATTTATTTGAAAATTATTTGGATTAATTTTTGTGCACCTCACGGTATTTACGTTACGTGCGTATTTTCTTATACCGTAGATACTGGAGGAGGTGACCGAGCCGCGAACTTCACCCAGTTACACTCCATCTACTCCGAACCAGCCAAGCATGTTTGAACTATTGATATGATGAGTGTTTGTTGCATGTTTGCATTTAGGAGTTTCATGGCATGTTTATGAACATTTCTTTGAATGTTATATTTCATGCACAGAAGTGGAAAGTAAGTTTCGGAAAGACATATATTATTGGATACATATTTGCATGGCCATGTGATGGCATGAGGATGGATAAGATGGCAGTGTTGTGGCATGCCAGTCTTATGCCATTCCTTCTGACTTCAGTGTCATCGTGAATCAAATCACATTCCCATTCATTTCCTTTCCTGTGCTGCCGCATGTTTTCCCGCAAGTAATATGGCTTAGTAAGTTGCAAACCGTTTTCCTGGTACACACCAAATAGAGAGGCCGGGATGAGGGTTCCATGGCCCTGGATTAACGCCCGTCATCCGGTCAGTGGGCATGGGTGTTTCCGGTTGGGACCGAGAGGGGGGCACCCCTTAGAGCGCGCGTATAGAAATTTGATCCCATGCTATTCGAGGTTGTGACCTTCCCGTCTCAAAGTTTTTCTTGGACGTTGTCTAGGGTGATTCCTGGCATCGTGAGGTGGAATGGGTGTGTACTGGTTAAATGTGTTTCTACCGAAATACCGTAAACGGAACTAGTCCTTCGTGACTACGGAAATCCATTTGCTGTGGTCAGTTAGTACAAACTCTGCAGAGTCACAAATCCTTTAAATCATCTTGTACAAGTCCAAGTACTGTGTTCATCTTATCTTGTCAGATATCAGCCTCAGTGACATACCCGGTGGACTACATGAGTTTAAATCCGGTTAAAAGTTTATTCTTGTGGATGGACTAACTTGTTATTTACAGTTGATATAAGCCCTTTTTGTGATATCGCTCAGACGTCCGACTGTGGCATACTTGTTATTTACATTTGATTTAAGCCCTTTCTGTGATGTCTCTCAGACGTCCGACTGTGACATTTCTTTTATAAGCCCTTTCTGTGATGTCGCTCAGACGTCCGACGGTGGCATTTCTTTTATAAGCCTTTCTGTGATGTCGCTCTGACGTCCGACTGTGGCATTTCTTTTATAAGCCCTTTCTGTGATGTCGCTCAGACATCCGACTGTGGCATTTCTTTTACAAGCCCTTTATGTGGTGTTGCTGAGATGCCCGATTGTGAAATTTCTTTTATAAGCCCTTTATGTGGTGTCGCTTAGACGCCCGACTGCAGCATGAGCTTTATTTGTTTACCTTTCGAGGCGTTGCTCCAGACACCCGATTGGTTTTCAGTTATTTGTTTTACTTATCAAGTCATGCACCAATTTTATTATTGGAATGAGCATCAATATTTTTGCTCAGGAGGCATTCATGCATGCATTTGTTATATCTTTTGTCCGAACTGTCTTGCGAGTACTTTCAAAGTACTCACCTGGCTTGTTGATTTGGCCAGATGTTGATGAAGGCGATCTCATGGATGAAGAGTTTGATAGCGAGTCCGACGCCTAGAGGAGTCCCAGTCAGTCCCGTGCGATCCTGCTTTTGGTCACTGTATTATATCCGCTTCCGCCACCCCAGAAATAGATTCATCGAGCCTCACCTCGACGCTCGATGAGCTGCCAGTTAGGAGTCAAGTTATCCACCACCAATTTTTATCTCAAGCTAGTAGCATGTCACCCCACCCCTGCGTCATAACCGCCCTTATGTAAGATATTGGCGAGTTTGTAATAAATTGTTGAGCAGCCTCAGCTCAACCCTGTAATATATTTAATGCTACTGGTCCTCTGTTTATCAAGTATTTGTCTACCAGTGAGGATAACTTTTCTTATACTGGGATCTAAAGATCGTTTTCTCAATAAGTATTTTATTGAAAAACCGGTCGTGACATACTTGGTACCAGAGCCAGGCTGACTGTAGGAAGCCACTAGGTGCGATCGCTAATTGGTTATTAGCATGATAGAGTTTATTCATGTTTTTACAAATGTAGTCATTTTTCTGACAATCAGCATAAAATTTATGATCTGATCGCTCGGAATTTTTGCCTACTTTTGTAGATGGCTGACAACGACTGTGAGTCACAAATGTTCGCCAACGTACCTGAGGGGTTCGTCAAGCTTCTCTCCTTCATCGTTCAGGTCGCGATGGGGCCATCCGTGCGCCCAGTCTTCACGCTTTATCCACACAAGATCAACGACAGTCTGACCATGCACCAGGCCGCGGTGCAATTCAGGGGAGGGCGTGCTGAGATACGCCGCTTCTGATCTTAGGAAGAGCCATGCCTACAGAAAGGCATGCTATGCAGATGGCTGCCTGCAAGGCGATAGCTCGTCTTCGGGATGTCCTTCCTGCAATGAAGACCCGTCGCTACCGCTACCTTCCATGCCACGTGCCTTACACCTGTCACTACTCATTCTCTTGCCCCAGAGGAGAGCGAGACGAGGCCTTTGAGATGCTTGTCGAGTACCTTCGAGCCCTGGAGGCAGCCTTCGACAGCATGGTGGACGACCTCGTAGCTGCCCGCATGGACTCAGTCCATGGCTGTGCTGCCAACAGGAGGGAACTCCTGCACACCGCTCCACCGCTGACTTTTATCTCGTCCTCAGCATCTCATTCACCTACCATTCTCGCCACTGCTCGTCGCCTGCCTACCACTGAGGAATTTAACCAAGCTATTGCACCCACTCCCGTTCGCTCTGCACCACTTATTGCACCCACTCCCATACGTGCTACTCCACCTATTCCACCCACTCATATTCGTGTTACTCCGCCTATGGCACCTGCTCCATCAGCTCAGCACAACGTTTCTCGTCTGGAACCTATTAGAGAGGAGGAGGTTGAGTCCCCAGCGTCACTGCGTCTCACCCTCGGCAGGCCAAGGGAGATTCTCACCATCTCCGACTGAGTGCGTTTAGACGCCATGCGATGTATCGACTTGTGTAATATGTGTATATGTACATAGGTTGTGAGAAGTAGCCTGATTGCGCATCATGTAGGATCTGGAGAAGTGCACTAGTCTCAATAACATGTTAGGATTATGTACGCATATCCTGAGTGATGTAATGTATAATTATGCTTGCGTGTAAGTTATGTAATAGTCCTTCTCCGCGCGCAATCATGTGTTTTAAAAAAAATCCTGGAGTTTTATGTGTGATTTATTTTTACTTTTGCGACTCTCTCTTTCTTGTCTTACGAGTTTCGCAAAATATATCCCCAGAGTGAAAGATGTCTCGTCCGTGGACGCGCTCCATGCCAAATCAGCCCGAAGAAAATTATGGCACACCACCAAACCACAATTTCACTCAGGGACAGACAAGTCAACAGGCCAGTGGAACAACGTTTACCCAAGTGTGTCGTCTGTATGAACAGAGTCAGCAACAACACCAGGAAATGATGAACCAATTCATCAATATGGGAAATCACCGTGGTCAGTATCAGCAGCAATCCAAGTTATCAGAGTTACAGAAAACGCGTCCTCCAACAATTTCTCATACTGACAAGCCTCTTGAGGCCGACGACTGGTTTCGAGACATGGAGAGAAAATTAATTATTGCACAGTGTTCAGACCATGAAAAAGTATTCACTACAAGAGATCAGGCCTACTATGACGAGCGAAAGAATGTCATGGAATAGCCAAAAACGTCACAAAATACACCTTCATGACATTTTATGGGCGTCATGAGCATTGTCATAGAATCCCCGTCACAGATTACTCATAGTGACGACGCGTGCACTAAATGTCACCGAAAATGGGACCTTCGGTGACGTCCTCTACAACGTCATCGACTTTGCTATTTCCGTGACATGCAATAAATGTCACATGTTAGATGACAATATGCCTTAGTCTACTATATTCAATGACAGAGCAACATCACTGACTTGATGCCACGCCATCCCAAATCATGATATATTTAAATTATTTCTAATTTAAATTATAATAAATTATCAAATCGAATATAGTCCAAATGCATATCACAACAAGTATTGAATTCTCATTCATTCCCATTATATAAATAAGTTAGAGCCAAGTCACATTATAGATTGAAATAAAAGACAAATCATATTATAAATTCCATTATCTCACCCAAATCATCCTCTAAATAGAAATAACACAGATACACAAGCTCGACAATAAAAGGTTGCAAAGTACTAATATTTAGTGAACTAAAGACCACAAAATTGTTGCCCCAATGGCCTTCATGCACAAGTTTGGATTGGGACTACGAAGTTGCTCGAGCCCTTAAGAGAAGGCCAATCAGTTTATCCATTTCGTGTGGCTTCTTTTTCGGGCTTCGCTCTTGTCTTACTGAATCTTCTTCACATATTCAGATCTTTTTGTTGCTTCCTCTTTATCTCTTGAAGTGCTCTCTCTTGTGCTCAAGTCTCACAATTAACTTCTCCCAGTGCCTATAAATTAACAAAACACAACAACATTGCATCTTCTTTAAATGAAAACAAACAAGACAACAAGTTACGAGAGTATCACTAAGAAGCTCACAATTTATCAATTTATGAATTTGAAATAGAGAAGTACATTATTAAATAAACACAAGAATTGGTTATAATGGTTAAAGAACTAACCCAGAGCTAGAGTTATAATGGTTAAAGAACCTCCGATATGTGCATTCCTTAGGTTAGCATACACCTTGCCGTGTGTTCATCTTCCGCAAGAAATGCCCTCCTTTCCATCTCAGTATACGAAACTAGTGGCATGATTGAGCACCTGAAGCTGCAAAATATGACAAAGAATGGAACTGAATGAATTGCCAAAATATCTTTCAGCTTGGCATCAACACTAACTAAATGAATTCCGCCAAAATTTGTTTGGAACTGGACCTTAACAATGCAGCCATTTCACATGTGCATATGTATTTTTCTAAAGCACGCATGCATGCATGTAATCAAGCAGCTAACTCAGAATGCAAATACAGGTTGCACTAGAATTTTATATTTCTCAAAGTGTTGATACTAAAACTGACTTGTTGCACCTGCACAAAAAAGCTGCTGGAATATTTCTCAAAGTGCCAAGTATCTATGCACATAAAAGTGCCCCCAAATCACAGAAGGTGCTGATCTATATAACACAAAATTCAAACAGACTGACTGAAGTGTTCATTAACTTAGTAAGTTATTAGTTCTTCACTAGCAAGTTCACTGGAAAAGGGGATCTCCTCACGGTGCTCGTTGTCATCTAGGTGCCCGGTGAACCCCTGCATCCATCGACCATTCGCGGGTGGAGCCTCTGGATGGCAGATTTGACGGTGAGGCAGGCCGAGGGTTGGCCATGGAGGATAGTCCTCCTCATGGCAGATCCAGTTGCCGTGGTGGTTGGCTTGCTCGCAGTGGTGGTTGACGATGACGAGCAGACGCCGGGAGGCGCGAGGAGCGCGAGAAGGAGATGTCCATCGCGGCCGGGCTGCACCTCTGCTCCCACTGCGGTGGGCAACCGAGGAGGGACAAGAAGGTGGCGACGCAGGCACCAACGAGCTGGAGGGGTTGGCCGCGTTCAGGAGCATAGCATCTGGGAGGAAACGCGGCAGCTCCAGCGGAGATCACGCCATAGACGAGCTGAGAGGGTCCAGAAGAGAAGGCGCACAGAGTTCTACAGGCGGGTCGTCCTGTTGCTTCACCAGACCGAATGCTCGTGCAGAGGCTCCACCTCCCGGGCCCGACTGCCTGCGGTGGCGGCAGCTCCTCTGCCACCACGGGCGCTGCAGGGGCTTACTCCGAGGACTCGAGGCCGGCGGTGGGGGCGGTTGTTGCATCGATGGTTAGGGCGGCGGAGGTGGATGGGAGTGGGAGCGTGGGGGTTGAGGGGGAGGAGCGGCGGAGGGGAGGCGAAGATTGGATCTGGATTGAGAAAGGAAGAAGACGGCGGCAGATGGGATAACGGGGATTAGGGTCGTCCGGTTTGTAGTTAAATGGGCTTCGCTCCACAAAAAAATTGCCACCCCGCGTAAGGAACTTACAAAATTTTCATTTTCGGCACGCCGGAGGGCAAATCAATTCCACCCTTAAACTAGTGGACTTGACTTACGCCAAAAACTACTACATGTTTTTTATAAAAGAAAAAAGTGGGTTTGAGAAGTACTACCATGTACGTGTATAATCTGATAAAAAGGCGCGTATCATGTATGTGTATAATCTGATAAAAAAAAGTAAAAGCACGTATCATGTACTTGTATAGTCTAATCAAAACATTAGGAAAATTGGATTCATTTTGTGCTCTACATGTGGGTTAGACACAAATACAAATTTCCCTAAAAAAGACTCAAATACAAATGTATGTCGTGCAAGCATAACAAAAAAAATACCAACTAATCATAATGATCGCCAAAATTCCGAACTCGTGTACCGTAGGGAACGATGTGCTGCAGCCTGCAGGTTCAAACTCTTCCTACCGAGCCAATACTCATCCAATCTATTATTTCCTTTTTTGATACAATGAAACAACTGCGATGCTATGCTACCATATCCATTGCTCACGAACACCACCAATAAAATGCTACGTTTGTAATGATTGATGACAGTAGTAGGTTCATCATGAAAATTGCCAACACGTCATAGAAATTGGCAACCAGGTGTGGCTCAGTGGCCCAGGCGATTCAGTGACAATAATCGTCTCTGATTTATAGTAATAAGTGACACGACCTTCAAAACGTCACACGTTAGATATTTCGATGACGTTGTCAACCACCGTCATGAGGATTTTCGTCACATTATCTCAATTTTCTTGTAGTGATTGTATGCACCACATTATCTCACGGGAGCAGCTGCATCATGGTGGGAGAACTTCCTGCACATGCACCCCAACGAAAATGAAATAACCTGGGAGGATTTTAAGGAAGGTTTTCGTGGGGCACACATTCCTAAGAGTGTTATGAAAATCAAGAAGAGAGAATTTGATGACCTCAAGCAAAGGACCATGACAGTGTCAGAATACAACAGCCAATTCACTCTGCTGTCACGCTACGCCAATGAAGAGCGCATGACCAAGAGCAAGAAGATGGAAAAATTCTTGGAAGGCCTGGCACCCGCACTTAAATGCCAGCTGGTTGTGCATACCTTCCCAGATTTTAAAACACTGGTGGATAAGGCCATTACTCTGGAAAATGAGCGACGCAGCTTAGAAGATTTCCGCAAACGCAAAAGGGACCAGTCTACTTTTGCTCGCATCCACAGAAGCAAGACGGAAATTCAGAAGGGTGGTACACACAAAACCACGACTAATAATTCGCGCCCAATCAAGAATTTTCATGCAAGAGACAAGGAGTTCACATATCGCCCAGGCGTTACTTGTTACGCTTGTGGAGAAGAAGGGCACTATGCCAAGCAGTGCCCCAAGCCAAGGAACTCGACCCCAAAGCCTAACAATGGTGGCAATAATTCAGCGCCAAAGCGAAACAATTTCAACCCCAATAACAACCACCAGAAGGGTCACCTGAACCACGTGACCAAAGAGGAAGCACAGAACGCCCAAGATATCGTACTCGGTACGTACCCTGTCAACACAATACCTGCCATGGTTTTGTTTGATTCTGGAGCTTCTCACTCATTCATTTCGAAGAGTTTTGCTTTGCAAAATAATTTTTCGATGCTTCCCTTGGAAAAATCCATGATCATCAAGTCCCCTGGGATTAAGCAAGTGACCTAGAGTTACTGTCAAGGTGTGGTTATTGAATTTGAAGAATTGAAGTTTTACGCCAACCTTATTGTATTAGAAAGCAAAGGATTGGATGTCATCCTAGGGATGGATTGGTTAACCACCAACAAAGGTTTTATTGACTGCTTCAACCGGACCGTGATTCTCACACACCATCACGGGAAGACAATAAAAGTTTCAGCCAAAGAGATACAAATACCTCGGCAACCGAGATTAAACAAGGTGGACATTTCTGAGCTGAACAAGGTTCCAGTAGTGTGTGAATTTCCAAACGTATTTCCAAAAGAGTTACCCGGCATGCCACCAGACCGAGAGATAGAATTCAGCATTGAGCTAGCACCCGGAACCGCTCCCATTTACAAGAAACCATACAGAATGGCACCCTCCGAATTGGTAGAATTAAAGAAGCAAATAAAAGAATTATTGGAGAAAGGATACATACGAGCCAGTTCCTCACCTTGGGGTTCTCCAATTTTATTTGCCAAGAAAAAGGATGGAACACTGAGATTGGGTATTGACTATCGAGCTCTTAACATGGTCACAATCAAGAGCAAATACCCAATGCCTTGAATAAATGATTTATTTGATCAGCTCGCACAGGCCAAAGTCTTCTCAAAAATTGACTTGAGATCGGGATACCACCAATTAAAAGTGTGAACAGAAGATATTCCCAAGACAGCCTTCACTTCCAGATATGGATTATATGAGTTCACAGTAATGCCATTTGGGCTAACCAATGCCCCTGCATATTTTGTTCACCTCATAAACAAAGTATTTATGAAGTATATGGACAAGTTTGTTGTGGTATTCATCGATGATATTCTGATATACTCCAAAACACCAGAAGAGCATGCCGAGCATCTCAGGATTGTACTAGGAGAACTCAGGAAACATCAATTGTACGCCAAATTCAGCAAATGTGAATTTTGGCTAAGACAGGTTGGTTTTCTGGGCCACGTGCTAACCCAAGAAGGTATTGCAGTAGACCCGGAAAAGGTCAAGGCCGTACTTGGCTGGAAACCACCAGCTAGCGTAACGGACGTACGGAGTTTCTTGGGAATGGCAGGCTATTACCGGAGATTCATTGAAGGATTCTCCACCATAGCAAAGCCAATGACGCAGTTACTCAAGAAGGACAAGAAGTTTGAATGGACGGAAGCCTATGAGAAAAGCTTCCAAGAGCTAAAAGGAAATTAACAACAACACCAGTGTTAATTGTGCCAGACATACACAAGAATCTTGAGGTATATTGTGACGCATCCCGGAAAGGCCTCAGATTCGTATTGATGCAAGAAGGCAAATCCGTTTGAGTAATTTTCATAGGTGTTGGAAAGGTATCTGAGAATTGAGATGATAGGACTTCTAATTTTCGGATCTGGAAGAATTTACACATCCACATACACACGTGCACGCGCACTGAAAATATCTAGCCCAAAAAAGGCGGTTCATTCCCTCAAAAACGGATCACAAGATTGAAAAAACAAACTATTTCACGCTTACAGCTTGAACTTTTCTGGGCCAACTGATCCGAATGGTCTTCTTCTTCTTCTTCTTCTTCTTCTTCTTCTTCTTCTTCTTCTTCTCCTTCTTCTCCTTCTCCTTCTCCTTCTTCCTTCTTCTCCTTCTCCTTCTTCTCCTTCTCCTTCTTCTCCTTCTTCTCCTTCTCCTTCTTCTCCTCCTTCTTCTTGGTAGTTCCGTATGTCTCCAGATAACTTCGCAAGCATGAGGAAAATTATCCCACTCATGACTTAGAATTGGCAGCGGTCATACATGCACTCAAGGAATGGAGACACTATCTACTTGGAAACCGTTGTGAAATATATACAGACCATAAGAGCCTTATGTATATTTTCACACAGCCGGAACTTAATTTACGGCAACGACGCATGTTGGAGTTGGTAAAGGATTATGATGTTGGAATCCACTATCATCCCGGAAAGGCAAATGTTGTGGCAGATGCCCTTAGTCGGAATCCCAGCACGGACAACAACAGCATACCAAAGTTGAGGCCAGAATTTCAACAGGAATTTGCCAAACTCAATTTAATAATGATTACCGAAGGCAGTGTGTCGAATTTGGAAATACAGCCTACCCTGATGGAAAAGATTAAGGAGGCTCAGCATGGACACCCCAGCATTGATGGCATAAAAAGGAAAGTGAGTTTGGGCAAGGCCTCAGAATTCAACGTAGAGAGATTTTGCGTACCAAATATCAGGGACCTCAAACAACAGATTCTGGCTGAAAGCCACACCGCTCCGTATTTAATCCATCCTGGAGGAACAAAAATGTACAAAGACCTTCAGGAAAATTTTTGGTGGCACGGTATGAAGAGAGACATAGCCACGTTCATCGCATGTTGTGACTCTTGCCAACGCATCAAGGCCGAGCACCAGGAACCAGCCAGGCTGTTACAGCCAAACAAGATACCCAAGTGGAAGTGGGACGAGATTGGAATGGATTTCATTGTTGGACTACCATGGTCACGACACGGAAATAATGCTATATGGGTCATCACCGACAGATTAACTAAGGTAGCACATTTCATCCCCGTGAAGACAACTCACACCACTCAAAGACTGGCCAGACTTTATCTTGCCCGTATCGTCTGCCTACATGGAGTCCCAAAGACTATCATATCTGACAGAGGCACACAGTTCGTCTCTAGATTTTGGGATCACCTACAACAGGCACTGGGAACCCAACTAACATTCAGTACCACATACCACCCCCAGACTGATGGGCAAACTGAATGCGTAAACCAAATTCTAGAAGATATGCTGAGAGCATGTGTCCTCACCTACGGAACCAGTTGGGAAGAAAGCTTGCCATATGCAGAGTTCGCATACAACAACAGTTATCAAGCCAGCTTGCAAATGGCACCCTTTGAAGCTTTGTATGGGAGAAGATGTCGTACCCCGCTAAACTTGTCAGAAACCAGGGACAACCACATCTTCGGTCCAGATATGCTCAAAGAGGCTGAGGAGAAAGTTAAGACGATTAGAGATCGACTCAAGACAGCTCAAAGTCGGCAAAAAAAAATATTACGATCGAAAGCATCGGGAGATCAGTTTTGAACTCGGATAGTTTGTATACCTAAGAGTTTCTCCTATGAGGGGTCTGCAATGATTCAGGGTTAAGGGAAAGCTAGCACCAAGATTTATCGGACCATTCCCTATAGTGGCCCGAAGAGGGACGGTAGCCTACCAGCTAGACCTACCCGGGGATTTATCCAATATCCACAACGTGTTCCACATCTCACAATTGAGAAAGTACGTGAGCAACCCAGAGAAGCAAGTATCACATGAAAATATTGGCGTGCAACCAGACCTCACCTACCAGGAGCACCCAATAAAAATATTAGAAGAGTCTGAGAGGAGGACCCGACAGAAAACCATCAAGTTTTTCAGAGTTCAGTGGAGCAATCACACCGAGAATGAAGCAACTTGGGAGAGAGAGGATTTTCTTCGGACAGAGCACCCACACCTGTTCCTAAGGGGGTAGGTTCTGTGACACTCCAATTTTTTTTGTTGTTTTTGTTTTCAGCAAGAGCCTTGCTTGGTTTAAAGAAGGTCATTTAAACCCTTCTTAAAAACCTCTCTTCTGAGATTCCTTCTCAAAATCTTTTCTTGGATTTAGTTTCTTCTAAATAGAAAACCGTTTTGGTTTTGGGCTATTCTTTGGTTTTGATCCATTCTTGTTTTACCACGCCTCTGGTGGTAAAATTCTCCCAAAACCCCTCCTTACACTTTGGGACAACCCAAACATTCTGTCCCAACTAGTTAAATCCATTTTTGGATTTTATCTCATTTATTTCTTTTCCCAAAACAATTCTGTCCTTTGTTTTGAGCCTAGGTAATTTGCAAAGCAAGTACCTTAATGCCTTTGAACTTTGACCTCAACTCAACTCCTCTGGATAGTCCTTAGCACCGACAACCTAGAACCATCAAGATACACTCTTCTCCTTTTCAAAATTTCTAAATTCACTCTCTGCAAGTTTGGACCAGATTTGTCAAATTTGGTGAAATTCATATCTCCACTTCTCCAAAAATTCCACCAAAATTCAGGCAACCCCCAGTTGCAATGAGAGACCACTCCACCAAAAACTAGCTCAAGGAAAAATCCCCACATGCCAAAATCATTCTGTCGAACGCCTGGCCTGCACTGTTACTGTGCATCTTCAGAAATTCAGTAAGTTCAGTGTCGTTTCTTCGTCAGAGTTCAGTCACATGTCGACTGTGCGCCTGGCGCGTTGTGCACAGCCCTTGCTCCCTGTCCGGAGCACCACACGCGCGCTTGGCTTGTTCCTGGCGTCGGTGGCACCCTGGCCCGCCTGCGCCGGCGTGTTTTGCGGCGGCCGAACCCCGTGGCGGCCAACTGGGGGGCACCCTGCGGCATAACGCCGTTCGGCACCACCCAAATCACCTGAGAGCTCCGCGTGGCCATCTCCCTTGCTAGCGCACGCATGCAGCACTGTCTCCGTGGCCTGGCACGCTCAGGGCGCGCTCTCTGCCGCCGACGTGCCGTACGGCCGTTCCGTCGGGGACAGGCCGTAACCGCCCCTGCCTCGTTGAGTTAGACACTGGAATGGCACCAGTGCTCCGTCTAGAAGATGCTCAAGCCCTTAAACCAACCATCCAGCCACAGCGCCGCCGTAATCACTCGCCGGACTTATCCCGTTCATGGCAACCGCCTCGGGCCGGCTATAAATAGCGCCTCCGAGCTCGCTCTCGACCTCGCACATCTCTACCACCTCACCAGACCCCACCCAGCCACTGGAAGAACCTCGAGGGGCCCTTCTTCCTCCACTCCGGCCACCTCCGTCTGCCTCGGGCTCCGGCAGCGTTCTCTCCGATGAGAACTCCTCCACCGCCCTAGACTTGCCCGTAGCCTCATGACACTTCTAGGAGACTAACCCCCACTCCAATTTGACCCCCGCAGCTCTCTCCGACGAGGTCCACAACTACCCGAACCACCGTCCGCCGGAGCAAGAGCCGCCGTCGACACAGTGCTCGCCGGTGACGACCACCACCACCCACCGACGCGGAAGGACATACTGAACACGGAGGTACCACCCGATCCCCTTGCCTCACCGTGGATCGCCGTCGGCGACCACCGCAGCTCTCGGGCGCCGACGAGCCCCGTCTCCCTCATTTGAATATTCAAACCTGACGGGTGGTACCCGCCTGTCTGTCTCTCATTCTTTTCTTTTAAAACGAATCGTTTTCTGGAATTTTCTGCAGAACCCCCTATGAGTTTTCTGTTTCAATACAGAAAGGTCCCTGAATCAAAACCCTTATAACTTTTAAACAGAAAAGGATTTTTGTTTGATTCTTTTTTTGTTCTCTTTAAAATTTTGTCTAGTTTTTTATGAGATTTATTTGAAAATTATTTGGATTAATTTTTGTGCACCTCGCGGTATTTACGTTACGTGCGTATTTTCTTATACCGTAGATACCGGAGGAGGTGATGGAGCCGCGAACTTCACCCAGTTAGACTCCGACTACTCCGAACCAGGCAAGCATGTTTGAACTCTTGATATGATGAGTGTTTGTTGCATGTTTGCATTTAGGAGTTTAATGGCATGTTTATGAACATTTTTTTGAATGTTATATTTCATGCACAGAAGTGGAAAGTAAGTTTCGGAAAGCCATATGTTGTTGGATACATATTTGCATGGCCATGTGATGGCATGAGGATGGGTAAGATGGCAGTGTTGTGGCATGCCAGTCATATGCCAGTCCTTCTGACTTCAGTGTCATCGTGAATCAAATCACATTCCCATTCATTTCCTTTCTTGTGCTGCCACATGTTTTCCCGCAAGGAATATGGCTTAGTAAGTTGCAAACCGTTTCCCTGGTACACACCAAATAGAGAGGCCGGGATGAGGGTTCCATGGCCTTGGATTAAAGCCCGTCATCTGGTCAGGGGGCATGGGTGTTTCCGGTTGGGACCGAGAGGGGGGCACCCCTTAGAGCGCGCGTATAGAAATTTGATCCCATGCTATTCGAGGTTGTGACCTCCCCGTCTCAAAGTTTTTCGTGGACATTGTCTAGGGTGATTCCTGGCATCGTGAGGTGGAATGGGTGTGTACTGGTTAAATGTGTTTCTACCGAAATACCGTAAACGGAACTAGTCCTTCGTGACTACGGAAATCCGTTGGCTGTGGTCAGTTAGTACAAACTCTGCAGAGTCACAAATCCTTTAAATCATCTTGTACATGTCCAAGTACTGTGTTCATCTTATCTTGTCAGATATCAGGCTTAGTGACATACCCGGTGGACTACATGAGTTTAAATCCGGTTAAAAGTTTATTCTTGTGGATGGACTAACTTGTTATTTACAGTTGATATAAGCCCTTTCTGTGATATCGCTCAGACGTCCGACTGTGGCATACTTGTTATTTACATTTGATTTAAGCCCTTTCTGTGATGTCTCTCAGACGTCCGACTGTGGCATTTCTTTTATAAGCCCTTTCTGTGATGTCGCTCAGACGTCCGACGGTGGCATTTCTTTTATAAGCCCTTTCTGTGATGTCGCTCTGACGTCCGACTCTGGCATTTCTTTTATAAGCCCTTTCTGTGATGTCGCTCAGACATCCGACTGTGGCATTTCTTTTACAAGCCCTTTATGTGGTGTCGCTGAGACGCCCGACTGTGGCATTTCTTTTATAAGCCCTTTATGTGGTGTCCCTTAGACGCCCGACTGCGGCATGAGCTTTATTTGTTTACCTTTCGAGGCGTCGCTCCAGACACCCGATCGGTTTTCAATTATTTGTTTTACTTATCAAGTCGTGCAACAATTTTATTATTGGAATGAGCATCATTATTTTTGCTCAGGACGCATTCATGCATGTATTTGTTATATCTTTTGTCCGAACTGTCTTGCGAGTACTTTGAAAGTACTCACCTGGCTTGTTGATTTGGCCAGATGTTGATGAAGGTGATCTCATGGATGAAGAGTTCGATAGCGAGTCCGACGCCTAGAGGAGTCCCAGTCAGTCACGTGCGATCCTGCTTTTGGTCACTATATTATATCCGCTTCCGCCACCCCAGAAATAGATTCATCGAGCCTCACCTCGACGCTCGATGAGCTGCCAGTTAGGAGTCAAGTTATCCACCACCACTTTTTATCTCAAGCTAGTAGCATGTCACCCCACCCCTGCGTCATAACCGCCCTTAGGTAAGATATTGGCGAGTTTGTAATAAATTGTTGAGCAGTCTCAGCTCAACCCTGTAATATACTTAATGCTACTGGTCCTCTGTTTATCAAGTATTTGTCTACCAGTGAGGATAACTTTTCCTATACTGGGATCTAAAGATCGATTTTCTCAATAAGTATTTTATTGAAAAAACGGACGTGACAAAATGGCCCTTGTGCTCACCAGCCCCAAGATAACTATTAGCTGATGAGGCACCAACTTGATACAGAAATTCCAAGCAAAATACAAAATATGTAGAACAAGACCATTCTGGCCTATGCGTACAACAATATGGTTTCTAATGATTGATGGTGGAAGCGGTTTGTGGATCATCAATGTCTATGGGACTCCAGTTCCCACAGGAACAGCTGACCAGGTTAACTCATATCTTCGCGAGGCTGCTATCACCGTTGCTTAGGTTCCGGGGCTGTTGCCACGGTCGCTCCTTTCCGCGCAAGAAAAATCTGGCCAAGACAATAGCCAGGGACAAGCCAGTGAGTACTTTGAATGTACTCGCAAACATTGTGAACACAGGTATAATATACAATGATGTGTTGAAAATACTTTATGCTCATGACGTCAGTCACAAAAGGTAATAAACACTGATGCATGCAAGTATGTTATTTATGAATATGCAATATCATAGTAGTATTAAAATTATGAAATAAATAACAAGCATGCCACAGTCGGGCGTCTTAGCTACACCACATAAAGGGCTTTTAAAAGAAATGCCGCAGTCGGGCGTCTTAGCGACACCGCATAAAGGGCTTTAAGAGAAATGCCACAATCGGGCGTCTTAGCGACACCACA
>NC_041385.1:41502889-41516799 GCF_002162155.2 Triticum dicoccoides
CAGTCGGGCGTCTTAGTGACACCGCATAAAGGGCTTTAAGAGAAATGCCACAGTCGGGCGTCTTAGCGACACCGCATAAAGGGCTTAAAAGAAATGCCGCAGTCGGGCATCTTAGCGACACCGCATAAAGGGCTTTAAAAGAAACGCCACAGTCGGGCGTCTTAGCGACACCACATAAAGGGCTTAAAAGAAATGCCGCAGTCGGGCGTCTTAGCGACACCACATAAAGGGCTTTACAAGAAAACATAGTGAATATCCAAGAGGTAGCACCATCCCAGGGATATTCGATAATACCAATAATATCACGGGTTAGTCCACAACAAAAATAATAATCATAATTATCACAAGTCACAAGTCGTGATCCCAGTTATGGATTAACAATTTCACCTCCGAAGACCGACACTAAGACCGACACTTGACCCATCCCAGACTTTAATCCTTAACCATGGACACGGCTATTCGAATAGGTTTAATCTCTGCAGAGGGTGTACTCTTTACCCACGAGTAACGGATTCCTTTAGTCCATCGGGACTAATTCCGTCTACGATCCTTTAGTTGGAAACACACCTAACTTGCATACACCAGCTTAACTCACATGTGTCTGGAATCACCCACGACACCTGTCAAGCAAAACTCTAAGTGGGGAGGCTACAACCTCGATGTAACATGGGATCAAAAAATTTATACCGCGCGCAAACTGGGGAGCTACCCCCTTCGGCTACAACCGAAACACCCATGCTCCCGGACCTGGTGGCATGACTACCGGATGCCTCCGGTATCTTCCACCATGGACTCTATGTATGGTGTGTGCTAGGAAAGGGGTTGACAACTTACTGAATCGTACCCTACTTGTTGTAGAGACGAGTGGTAGTACGAAGCAAGTATGGGGGTTACTGGCACAAGACTCGATCTACGGTCGACTCAGGAGGTTGTAATATTCTCTGCAAGATTAGCATAACAATGCATATACTTCAACCGACAGATATAAACACCACGCGACATACCCCCTCATGCCATACCGGACATGACCGTCTCGACGGAGGCTTAGGAACAAGACCGTGTCTACCCGAGACAGAGGCCTTCTCGGCTTTCCTCCCGGTATGCATGAAAGGCATATGACGGTGATTCCATCACAAACCATATTGTTGTACGCATAGGCCAGAATGGTCTTGTTCTACATATTTTGTATTTTTCTTGGAATTTCTGTATCAAGTTGGTGCCTCATCAGCTAACAGTTACTGACATCCCATAATTTTGATGGAGGCTCTAGGGAAATATTTAATTAGGCTATAGTGCAAAAATGCCCACTGGACCAGATTTGAAAAACAGGTGTAAAGCTCAAAATATGCAATGAAATAAATATATTATTGTACATAAGTGATTTAGAGACATCACATGACATCTCCAAATTATGGTTGGATTTTTAGATAAATTTATCAAATGGTTGCAGTTCAAAAAGAGCTCCAAAACTTAAGACAAGTCATTTTAATGAATATAACTCAGGGTGAAGTAATTTAATAAATAATTCCACTGATTAAGAAAAGTTTTAATGAATATAGCATAGAAGTTCAATATGTTTGGAAGGATCCACTTGGGTAGATACTCACTAATATAAAAATAAAGGTTCTGAAAAACAGAAATATTCTTGCAGGCAAAAAAATTTAGACTCTTGGCAAAATTTTATTATCAAAATTTGTGTCTAGTTTTTTATCAGATTTA
Source organism: Triticum dicoccoides (assembly GCF_002162155.2). Classification (NCBI taxonomy): domain Eukaryota; kingdom Viridiplantae; phylum Streptophyta; class Magnoliopsida; order Poales; family Poaceae; genus Triticum; species Triticum dicoccoides. Next base: position 41,504,609 of record NC_041385.1, read on the forward strand.
TTTGAAAATTATTTGGATTACTTTTTGTGCACCTCGCGGTATTTACGTTACGTGCGTATTTTCTTATACCGTAGATACCGGAGGAGGTGATGGAGCCGCGAACTTCACCCAGTTAGACTCCGACTACTCCGAACCAGGCAAGCATGTTTGAACTCTTGATATGATGAGTGTTTGTTGCATGTTTGCATTTAGGAGTTTAATGGCATGTTTATGAACATTTTTTTGAATGTTATATTTCATGCACAGAAGTGGAAAGTAAGTTTCGGAAAGCCATATGTTGTTGGATACATATTTGCATGGCCATGTGATGGCATGAGGATGGGTAAGATGGCAGTGTTGTGGCATGCCAGTCATATGCCAGTCCTTCTGACTTCAGTGTCATCGTGAATCAAATCACATTCCCATTCATTTCCTTTCTTGTGCTGCCACATGTTTTCCCGCAAGGAATATGGGTTAGTAAGTTGCAAACCGTTTCCCTGGTACACACCAAATAGAGAGGCCGGGATGAGGGTTCCATGGCCTTGGATTAAAGCCCGTCATCTGGTCAGGGGGCATGGGTGTTTCCGGTTGGGACCGAGAGGGGGGCACCCCTTAGAGCGCGCGTATAGAAATTTGATCCCATGCTATTCGAGGTTGTGACCTCCCCGTCTCAAAGTTTTTCGTGGACATTGTCTAGGGTGATTCCTGGCATCGTGAGGTGGAATGGGTGTGTACTGGTTAAATGTGTTTCTACCGAAATACCGTAAACGGAACTAGTCCTTCGTGACTACGGAAATCCGTTGGCTGTGGTCAGTTAGTACAAACTCTGCAGAGTCACAAATCCTTTAAATCATCTTGTACATGTCCAAGTACTGTGTTCATCTTACCTTGTCAGATATCAGCCTCAGTGACATACCCGGTGGACTACATGAGTTTAAATCCGGTTAAAAGTTTATTGTTGTGGATGGACTAACTTGTTATTTACATTTGATATAAGCCCTTTCTGTGATGTCGCTCAGACGTCCGACGCCAGGCGCACAGTCGACATGTGACTGAACTCTGACGAAGAAACAGCACTTAACTTACTGAATTTCTGAAGATGCACAGTAACAATGCAGGCCAAGTGTTCGACAGAATGATTTTGGCATGTGGGGATTTTTCCTTGAGCTTGTTTTTGGTGGAGTGGTCTCTCATTGCAACTGGGGGTTGCCATTTTGGTGGAATTTTTTGAGAAGTGGAGATATGAATTTCACCAAATTTGACAAATCTGGTCCAAACTTGCAGAGAGTGAATTTTGAAAATTTTGAAAATGAGAAGAGTGGATCTTGATGGTTCTAGGTTGTGGGTGCTAAGGACTATCCAGAGGAGTTGAGTTGACGTCAAAGTTCAAAGGCATTAAGGTACTTGCTTTGCAAATTACCTAGGCTCAAAACAAAGGACAAAATTGTTTTGGGAAAAAAAATAAATGAGATAAAATCCAAAAATGGATTTAACTAGTTGGGACAGAATGTTTGGGTTGTCCCAAAGTGGAAGGAGGGGTTTTGGGAGAATTTTACCACAAGAGGCATGGTAAAACAAGAATGGATCAAAACCAAAGAATAGCCCAAAACCAAAAAGGTTTTCTATTTAGAAGAAACTAAATCCAAGAAAAGATTTTGAGAAGGAATCTCAGAAGAGAGGTTTTTAAGAAGGGTTTAAATGACCTTCTTTAAACCAAGCAAGGCTCTTGCTGAAAACAAAAAAAAATTGGAGTGTCACACCTTCCCCCCTCCCCCTGCAGCCGGCGGGCAGGGTCGGCAGGCCGCGTCCAGCATGCTCCTTGACGGCCCGTCGGATCCGATGTCTACGTCATCTGAGGCGAGCAACATCTCCGGTGTCGGCCTAGTCGTCTGCCCGACTTCCTCCCCGCGCTCTCCCGCGCCGCCAGCGCCTGTTGCGTTGGCCATGGAATCGGGTTCGCCCCCGGTGTCGGCTCCAGACCTCGACCTGATCTTGTCGGCCCCGGTGGAGGACCCCGAGGATGCCGTGCTGTCCGAGTCGGCCTCCTCTCCTCCGGTACCCCCTCCTGCGGTGGTGCTGCCTTCTCCGGTCGGGCTCCCGCCTCCTCCGCTGCCGCCTCTTGTGGACCCGGCCTCGCTCGTCGCCCCCCTGCTCCGTCCCTGCTGTGCTCATCTCCAACCTCTGCTCCGACCCCGTTGCTCCCCGTCTGCGCAGGGCACTCCTCTCGGGTCCCGCCTACGTTGGACCTCGCTGCAGATGGGGAGGCCCGGGTGACCACCCCCATGGCCGCCCAGCCTCCCCCGCCGCGCTCTGCGGCCTACGCCCATCACGGGCGGTCGACCTCCTCCCCGGTGACCGCCTCCCGTCAGAGCGCTCCGCTGGATGCTGCGCATCCCGAGGGCAGTCCGGCTCTTCCCATCCCTGCGCGGGCGGAGCTCCGCGCTGCTGCTCGGAACCTGGAGCCAGGTACGCCTGCCATCATCTTTGGGGGGAAGCTGGACCCCCTTAGTCCAGATCGAGGCCATTAGGGCTCGCGAGATTCTAGATGGGAGACTTGCGGAGGCCCGTGCGGCCTTCCTTTTGCCCCCCGTCCCCCCCACGGCTAGGGAGGTCCCCTCCCCGACGCCGTCGAGGAGGACCGGTGGCCTTCTCCCACTTGATGGTGCGGATGTCTGCGGCCGCACCCGCTCTCGCACCGCGGCCCTCCATGCCCAAAGTGCCTCCCGTGTCTTGGGGTCAAGCAGCCCCCCAATGGCGCCTTAATGCGAGCCCTCTTCTGGAACATCCGCGGTTTCGGCCATGATGGCCGACGCCGCCAACTAGTGGAGTACATGCGTGATGAACACATTGACATTGTTGCCATCCAGGAAACTATGCGCACTGAGTTCTCCCTTCCTGAGCTTGACCGTCTGAGCTCCCACCTCTTCGCGTGGCATTGGCTCCCTTCTAGTGGAGCGCCGGCCACTTGGGGGGCATCCTTCTAGGCGTAAAGGATGCCACCTTTGAGGTTGGCAACATGGATGAGGGGAAATTTTTTGTCAGCGTGGAGCTGTTCGAACGGTCTTTCAACTTCAAGTGGAGGTCATCATAGTCTACGGGCCGGCAGACCATAGCAGGTCTGCCGCCTTCCTCGAGGAGCTCCACCGAAAGATTTCTGTGGCCCCCCTTCTGGTGGTGGTGGGAGGTGATTTTAACCTCCTCCGTGTTGCGGAGGACAAGAGCAATGCTAATGTAAACTTTGCCCAGATGCAAATGTTCAATGACTTTATTACCGACCTTGGTCTCCGCGAGATTGATAGGATTGGCGCAGGTTCACCTGGACCAATCGGCAGGCTTCCCCGACTCAGTCCGTCCTGGACAGGGTCCTAGTTTCCCCGGATTGGGACCTCCGTTGTCCCCTCTCTTCCCTTCGCGCCATCACCCGGATTAGCTCTGACCATGTCCCGCTTCTTCTTTCCTCCGTCGATGAGCGCCCGCCGATCACCCTGCGATTCCGGTTTGAGACCTTCTGGTTATCCCAAACCGTGTTCGTGGAGGCCGTCAGCGCGTGCTGGGTGGAGGCCCACGCTCACCCTCACCCCCGTCCCCCTCGGCCATTGATTCGTGGCACTTCTGTGCCAAGCGTGGCCGGCAGTTCATGAAAGGATGGGGCGCTAACTTGGGTCGAGACCTCTGGGATCGCAAGAAGGCCCTGTTAGCCACCATTCAGGCGCTCGACTTGCGTGCGGATGTGGTGAGGTTCTCTCCCGATGAGTGGCTTTCCCGCTATGACTTAGAAGATCAGCTCTCCGTTATTTACACTGATGAAGAGGCCTACTGGCGCATCCGTGGTGCCCAGAAGTGGGTCTTGAAGGGTGACGCAAACACGGCTCACTTTCAGGCGATTCCGAATGGCCACCGTCGTTGCAACACCATTCCCCTCTTGTGGGAAGGTGCAACCCTCCTTCAAGACCCGCGCGACATCCGGACCCATGTTGATGGGTTCTATAGGTCCTTGTTCTCTGCCGCTCCTAGGAGCAGCCTCTCCCTGGCCCCTGACTGTTGGACTGGCCCTCAGTTGGTCTCTGACTCGGTGAACACGGCCCTTACGGCCCCCTTCTCCGAGAGCGAGGTGTGGGCTACCATTAGGGGCATGAACCCCACCTCGGCGCTGGGCCCTGATGGCCTCCCGGTTAAGTTCTTCCAGACCTTCTGGAACGTGATTAAACCTGAGATCATGGCCATCTTCAAAGATTCTACGTTGGATCCATCGACCTCGATCGCCTAAACTTTGGGATAATCTCTCTCATTCCCAAGGTGCCTGGTGCATCCGACATTCACCAGTTTCGTCCGATCACCAGTCCGCCTTCATCCGGGGTCGGTATATACTGGATGGGGTCCTTGTCCTTCATGAAGTCCTCCATGGGGTCCGCGCCAAACACCTCAAGGCGGTCTTCTTGAAGATTGATTTCCATAAGGCCTATGATACTGTTAGTTGGTCCTTCCTTCGGAAAGTGTTACTCCGGAAGGGCTTCGACGACCGTTGGATCTCCAGAGTTATGCAGATGGTCTCTTGCGGTCGCACGGCCGTTAACATTAACGGCGAGATCAGCCCTTTCTTCCCCACCCTATGTGGGGTTAGACAACGCGACCCCTTCTCCCCGTTCCCATTCAACATGGTCGTTCACGCCCTTTCCACCATCCTGCATAAGGCGAAGGCGGCTGGCCACATTCGTGGGATCACCCCCCACCTCGCCGGAGGGTCCGGAATTTCCCTCCTCCAGTATGTCGACGACACCATCGTCATGGTTGAAGGCTCGGAGGTGGAAATCTCCAACCTCAAGTTCCTCCTCCTCTGCTTCCAAGAAATGTCTGGCCGTAGGATTAATTTCGACAAGAGTTATGTTATGGTGACGGGCTACCCTCCCGAGGAGTGTCTAGCCATTGCCAACCGGCTTAACTGCCGCATGGGCTCCTTTCCCACGACCTACTTGGGTACGCCCATTAGTGACTCTCGGCTCACCGGCACGGACTTGCGCCCGACTGTGGCCAAGCTCCAAACGCCCATAGAGCCTTGGCAGGGGAGGTGGTTATCTAAGGCTGCCCAGACTATTCTCATCAACTCTTCCCTCTCCAGCCTCCTCCTATTTTTTATGAGCTTCTACAGCCTCCACGAGACCCTGCACCATGAGATTGCCAAAGTCCAGTCTCGCTTCTACTGGGCTGGCGAGAATGACAAGCAGAAGTATCATATGGTCAGCTGGCCGGACATTTGCAAGCCCAAGGAGCAGGGCGGCCTGTGCATTATGTGCTCTAAGTGTATGAATATCACCCTTCTCTCCCGGTGGCTTTGGCGCATCTCGCAAGGCCAGCGCGGTCTTTGGCTCGACATCATCCGGAAGAAATACCTGCGCGGGTAGCCCCTCGCCTTCTACCAGAGAACTGGCGGCTCCCAGTTCTAACAGTCGGTCGTCCAGCTCCTTCCGGTTCTCCGCATCGGGACTTCCATCTCGGTTGGCTCCGGAGCATCGACTTTGTTCTGGTTTGATCGTTGGGCCGGAGACGCTCCCTCGCGCGCTTTCCCGGCCTCTTCTCCATCGTCATTGACCCTATGATCTCCGTCGAGAGGGCCCTTATTGACTTAGGGCGCCTCGCCTTCCGGAGGCCATTTGGGCCCCCGAAATCTGCTGCTTGGCGCGAGTTGCTGGACTGTGTTGCCCTCCATGAGCCTAGGGTGGACGGTGGCCTATTCTCCACCAAGTCTCTCTACCTAGCCATGGCCCCCTCCTCCGCCCCCTCCCCCTCTCGACGGTTTGGTCGATCTACCTACCTCTGAAGATCCGGATCTTCGTGTGGCAATGGATTCGCGGTCGGGTTCCGTCCGGGGTTGAGGTTCGCAAGCGAAATGGCCTAGGCTCAGGCATCTGCCCCCTCTGCGGTGTTCCTGAAGACTCGAATCACATCTTCTTCTCCTGCGTGTCCGTTCAATTCGTTTGGAGCTGCTTTCGCGAAGTGGTTGGTGGAGAGTGGTGCCACACCAACTTTCCCGACTTATTTGCCGAACTCCAGAACTCCCCCTTGTCGTCTCGCCACATTAGGTGGTTTGAGATTGAGGTCCTAGCCTGGACCCTCTGGACGATCCGCAATAAGCTTGTGATCCAGCGCACTCCTCTTCGACGAGCCACTGACGCAATCTACAAACTCTCTGGTTTCTTGCAGCTTTGGCGGCCGCTTAGCCGCCCTCAGGACCTCGACGCCATATCCTCCTTCATCGCCGACCTCTGATCGATGGCCGTCCGCTTGTCGCCGCCGCCCCCGCCACCTTCGCCGGAGCCAGACTAGGCGCTTATCTCGTCCTCAGACGGTTGCCTTTGTTTTCTTGTTTTTTTCTGGGCTTGTTGAGCTGTGCCCTCAGCAGAACCTATGTACTTTTGTGTGCGACTTGGGCATGTGCGTGTGTACTAGTCCTTGTATGTGCGCTCTCTGGCGGTTTGCTTTATTTATAAAGCGGGGCAAAAGCCTTTTTCGTTAACCCAGTGCACTGTACTGGGTCCTTTTAGGGAAGACCATTGACCTATGATTTGTATGTCCAAGATTGATATGTTGAAATTTAACAAAATCCTGATGTATAAGGATGATTACCCATTTAAAGTTGTAATTATGGGAGATTGAAACTGTTCATGAGGCTTTGAGTACATATGTAGCATCACTGGTTATATTTGGTTCGCTCACCCCCAAGATACTAATCAAGAAAATCAAACAAAATCATCTCCCGGGTAGACACAGAACACTCTTATTTCTCATGACTAATATTTCTTTTGTATATTCCATGCATGAGGAATTTGACCGAACTTCTCAACTCCACCTAAAGGCATGTACAATGATGACATATGAATACAGATGTCTCGTGACCAAAAGTAGCTTGAGGCATCTATATTGTTTATTCTTCCAAATGCAACCTACTATTAGTGTGTCTCATCAAATAATAAAAAGTAGACTCCCACTGCACATGCATTTCTACTCTTCACTTCAATTTTTTTAGCTTTATTCACCGGACTACACTTTTTTTCCCAAGCACCCGCCTCCCGCAGAGAATCCTGCTGCTCCATCCGAAACTACTTTGCCTGACATCTGATCCTACATGGCGTATGGGGCATCATCCTGAGGGCTATGCATTGTACATGCCCTAATGATCGCCTGACCAGTCTAGGACAAACTAGTCCTTACTATTCTGAAAAAGAAAAGATGTCCTTTCTTTCGAACAGATAGTCCATGTCCAGTTGGTGCTTTTCTCCAATTAAATAATTCTGAATACTTCTAGCCTTTGTCGCTTGGGCAAACTTCCGAACTATTTTTTTGAAACAAATCCGCCGGTCCAACCTCCATTCTCTCGCTTTGTTTAAGGGTATACTCAATGAGCCCGTGAAATCGTTGGCTACCATGCCATCCAGTGACCAGAGAATATCTACTGCTCTCATCCATTTTGGTGCTCCCATGCTCCAAAATTTTAAAATGCACATCTAAATGTTTAAAAATTCTGATGTAAATTTGGGATGTTTACATCACATCAGTGTACAATCCTGAAAAATTTCAAATCAAAATTGGAAATACACATTGAGAAACAAAAAGAACAAATCCAACATGGATGTTTTGCAGAAAACGCCCCAAATATCCTTAAAATAACGCTTTGGTCCACATCCCCGTGATGCTGCCCATTGAATCACGATCCAACAGCCGAGGTGGCATCGGAGCACCTAAGCTTAGGTGCTCTGGGAGCACCAGATATCCCCCCCCCCCAAGAGTGATCAGCGACCAAATTAATGAACCAATCACCCTGAGTCAATGTATGCAGACAGCGTGTGTCCTTTTTTAGCACCACAACTATAATGCACATCGTCTATCTTTTTGCACAAAGCTTCATAACAGATAGACCCGGCTACCTCAAGGTCATCAAACTAGCAAATACAACACATGAGACAACACTGCTACTTGCTAGCCACTTAAAGTGGTAAATGGCCAACGGGAGGTGCGTACCTATATTTAGTAGGTGGTTGATGTTCACGGTCCCCAACAAACTTCTTTCACCCCCTCTGGCTATAAAACGTGCCTACTTCCACTCTCCTCTTTTGCACTGTGGGTTATTATCTCTCTTTCTCTCTCTCTCTCTCACACACACACATACAAGAACTCATGAGCACTGCCTGCAAAGTCGATGCCTCATACGTTGATGAGTTCAAAATTAAGATTGGTCTAATCTTTTTGATCAACCAATTGGAAATAGTAGTCAGTTGATATATACAAACAGTGATGAAATGCCTTCCCTGGCTTCGCGTGCAGGAGTTGGAAGCACCAGGAAGTTAGCAAGAACGACCTGCAGTTTGGACAGTGGTCCCTAGTAGCGGTTTATGGGGCAGCACAACCTGAACTCAAACCTGACTTTTTGGCCGATTTGGTGCGGATTTGTGGAGATGAAAATCTGCCTATACTAGTTGGGGGGGGGGATTTCAATATAATTAGGAGAAGAGATGAAAAGAACAATGACAATTTTGATGGACGATGGTCAATGATGTCTAACATGATTATCGAGAGTCTCAATTTGAGAGAAATTGAGCTAACCGGTAGACAGTTTACATGGGCCAATTCGTTACCTATTCCAACTTATGAAAAGTTGGATAGGGTTTTTGCTAGTGTGGAGTGGGAACAAAAATATCCATTGGTGTCGGTCCATGCGATGCAGAGAGCGATCTCGGATCACACACCACTTCTTCTAGACTCGGGGGGAGGATACACATGTGGCAAATAAAAATATATTTTCCTTCGAGAACAGTTGGTTTGAGCGAGACGGCTTTATGGAGTTGATTCCACGAGAATGGGCTAAGCCGGTTAGTGGAAGGACTCATGTTGAGCGATGGCAAAATAAAATTAGACATCTCCGACAATTTTTGCGCGGGTGGGCCAGAAATGAGAGTGGGATCTATAAACAGGAAAAAGAGCGTCTTACTCAATTGATTGAGGCTGAGCGTCTTAAAGGCAGATGTAACTCTTCTCTCTGTCCATGAGCATCGAACGAAGTCCCAGCCTGAGCAAGGTCTCACTACCAGAAATATGTCAACTAGTGACCTTTTGTCAGTGACCCTTGAAGAATTGGTCATAGATCTATCACCATTTCAGACCAATTGGTCAAAAGCTGTTCGGGGGGCTCCAAACCCTAAACCATTGTGACCATTTCGGTCAGAAAGGTCGTAATTTCCTTACACGAAATGGTCACAAAGCAATCAGTGCTAGTCCGATGCCTTATTTCTAGTTGCTAATGACCAATATAAATGGTCATAGCCTTGTAGATTGTGGTGGGTTGTGATGACTAGGCGCCATCTCATCAGTTTTGCCTATGTGTCATGTCCATGTGGCAGTTTTTGCCCTAGGTTGTGAAGCAACCTATATTTCTGTCATTCCAACAATTCCCAAAAACTTATCATAAATGTTTTGGATCATATCTTCACCAAATATGTCAAAAACATTCCTTGCCTACTTCAAAAATAATTTGAAAATATTCATTTTCCTATTCTGTTCAGAGCAGCACTTTGTGAAGGAAGTACCACTTTGGCATGTCCAAATGGTATCCATTTTCTACAGTGCTTTCCTCTGCACAAATAACCATCCTCCACTAAATGCCAGCTCAATCCATTCATTATTTTGAGCCCAGCTTCAACATTCGTATTTATTTCCAGTGTGGTACTTTGTAATGCAAGTACCACCTAGGCTCCTTCTTTTGAGGTGAAAATTTGTGAAGACGGTCTTCTTAGTAACTGATCATCCTCAGCCAAAACTCACGCCATTAGCCATGTGCATTTCCTGTACGCAAATCAAACACTTGGCTGATTATTCATGTCTGAGCATCGATCGGTCTTCTCGTGACAATCTTATGTTGTGATTTTCTTCCTAGCACCTACCTGGGGAGTGCCCAACCCACTAGACATTCCTAGGCTGCCCAGAACACATGGCAACGCCACGGTCACGCGGTGACCACGCGGCGGGCATGCGAGCTTACGCGCTCTAGACTTGGGGCCCTCGGCCACCGTCCAAACCTCGATGTCTCGCCATCAAACCATGTATTTCTGATTAAATAGATACTTATTTACCTAGAAATTATTTTTGGAAAAAATAAAGAGCAAACTATGAGGCAGCTGTAGTTCAAATTTGACCCGTTTCCAACTAAATCGACCGCAATATGTCTTTTTCACCAGAGGTGGATCAAAACTTTTTTCACCCAACCATTTTGTCAATTGTGCATTATATATGTCCTAGTATTTTATAAAATTGATTTGGTCCATTTTTGCAACAATTATTTGGTAGTTCCTTCACAAAAAACCTCCTTTTGGGCACTCGGAAAATGAAAAATGAATTTTCTGTGCAAAGAAAATGAAAACTTCCTTAGGCAACATTGTTTGGAATTCCAAGATGTACCCTTGTGCACAATATGAGATCATTTGAACAAACTATGCCATGATGTGGCCATAAGATTGATCATTTGGCTTGAAAGCCAAAAATCTTCACGCATGATAGCTCATTTCTGAGAACAGATTTTTAAAATAATTACCGTATTACAAGTTTATTATTTTTCATGGAAACTTGGTCACATATAATGACACAATGCGAAGGTTTTCTAATTTTTTGATTTTTTTTGAATTTTTTATGCCCGTTTCAAAATGCGGTCAAAACAGCGGGCTTGACCGTTCCTAGCTAGTGGTTGAATCTTGCAATTTTTTGGGTGCTTCTATGATTAAATAGGTACTTATTTACCTATAAATGATTTTTGGAAAAAATAAAGAGCAAACTATGAGGCAGCTGCAGTTCAAATTTGACCCACTTCCAACTGAATCGGCGGAAATTTGTCTTTTTCATCAGAGGTGGATCAAAACTTTTTTCACCCAACCATTTTGTCAATTGTGCATTAAATATGTCCTAATATTTTAGAAAATTGATTTGGTCCAATTTTGCAACAATTATTTGGTAGGTCCTTCACAAAAAAAACCATTTTGGGCACTCGGAAAATGAAAAATGATTTTTTCAGGCAAAAAAAAATGAAACTTTCTTAGGCAACATTGTTTGGAATTGCAAGATGTACCCTTGTGCACAATATGAGATCATTTGAACAAACTATGCCTTGAATGTGGCTATAAGATTGATCATTTGGCTTGAAAGCCATGAATCTTCACGCACGATAGCTCATTTTTGATAACACTTTTTATAAATAATTACCGTATTACAAGTTTATTATTTTTCCTGGAAACTTGGTCACATATAATGACACAATGCGAAGGTTTTCGAATTTTTTGATTTATTTTGAATTTTTAATGCCCGTTTCAAAATGTGGTCAAAACAGCGGGAATGACCGTTCCTAGCTAGTGGTTGAATCTTGGAATTTTTTTGGTGTTTCTCTGATTAAATAGATACTTATGTACATAGAAATGATTTTTGGAAAAAATAAATAGCAAACTATGAGGCAGCTGCAGTTCAAATTTGACCCGCTTCCAACTGAATCGTCGGAAATTTGTCTTTTTCACGAGAGGTGGATCAAAACTTTTTACACCCAACCATTTTGTCAATTGTGCATTAAATATGTCCTAGTATTTTAGAAAATTGATTTGGTCCAATTTTGCAACAATTATTTGGTAGGTCCTTCACAAAAAAACCCATTTTGGGCACTCGGAAAATGAAAAATGATTTTTTTCATGCAAAAAAAATGAAAACTTTCTTAGGCAACATTGTTTGCCATTCCATGTTTGTTATTTTCCTGAAAGGTAGTTCACAATTGGTGACACAATGAGAAGGTCTTTTATTTTTTGAATTTCTGTGATCATAAAATAGCTTAATATGATTTTAACATCTTATTCTAAATCTATCACGACCAATTTAGTTGGTCATAATGTTGTATTGCGTTCTGATTGGTCCGTGGACTAGACACGCGGATCATGCACGAAACACCGTTGGATCCTCCCGGATCCAGCGGCAGCCCTCACCCCTCGCCTGCCCCACCAACCCCACGTGAGGCGAAACCCTAGCTCTCTTCTCCCCCGTTTTCCATCCACCCCCCCGCCTCCTTTCTTTCTTTCTTTCTCTCCCTACCCCCTCTCCCCCGATGCAGATCCCCCTCGTCACTGCCACCCACCCCTTAGAACCTCCCCGCCGACCACCTCCGCCGCCGCCCTCACTCTCCCCTCGTCTCCCTCGTC
>NC_041385.1:41517471-41559532 GCF_002162155.2 Triticum dicoccoides
GCCGCATCGGAGCACGCGCGCGCGCGATGCCGTCCCCGCCTCGCTCGGTCCGTCCTGCCATTCGCCTCCTCCTTCGACTCCACACTCTCCTTCGACTCCACCCTCTCCTTCTCTCCATGCCGAAACCCTAGATCGACGCTATGGCCACCTCACAGGCAGCGCGTGCAGGTGAGATCTGGTATTGCCCCCCTTTCTTCTCCTCCTCCTTCTAGATTTCTTCTGCTTGCTCGAATCTCATTGCGTTTGTGCGGGTTTGTGCAGGCCATCCAAGACGGCGGGGCCATATTCGCCTCGTCTGTGGGGACGGAGGCGGCGGCGGTTGTCAGGAAGATGGTGAACCTCAGCTACCCTCCCCGGCAGCGCTGCAGCAGCAAGATGGTGAAGGGACGCACTGGCCAGCGCGTGAGGTGAGAAGCTCCCTCCGCCGGCGCGGCTCTGCTCCTTCTCCCTCGTGTGGGTATCTGAATTCCTGGTCTTGGTTGGGCGCGCAGATCTAGGCAGATCCAAGTGAACACTAGGGAGGACGTGGCCTGGTACGGCGGCAAGAGGATGGCCTGCGTCTACAAGGCCAAGACCAAGCAACGACACCAACTACCACTACATCTAGGGCAAGGTCTCCCTCTCCCACGGAAACACTGGTGTCATCCACGCCAAGTTCACGCCCGCTGAGGCCATGGTGAGTTGTTGGGTCGAACTTCTCCGGTTGTCTGTTTCGGTGGCATGCATAAGATTTAAAGAAACTAGATTGAGCTATATACCTTCTGTGATATCTAGTTCTGTGCCACTGTTTATGGAGTTGTGAGACTTGTCGTGTGTGTATTAGACCCCGCTTGCTTGTTCAAGGGATATTTAGGGTCGAGATAGTGTCACAGATGTGACTGGACTGCAGCAAGTCCGAAACTGTAGACTCTACTTCATGTTGCTGTCATTTCTTGAAGCCTTGAATAGCTAAACTTGGGCACCACGTATGTCTCCTCCCTATAATTTGATGTACTGACTTGTGTTGCCTGCTGAGTGCTGATGGTATTAGGTTCATTATGTTGTTGTAGCATGTGTCTGAAACATGGACAAATAATGGGCACCCTTTAGGGTATTCTGTGACCCTCTTTAGTTCAACTAAATGAACTAGTTTGAAGTCTGAACCTCTCTTCTGTACTCCATGTTTACTGAATTTCACTGAATTTACTAAATGTGCATGTGAATCTCAAAAGTATCCATAGTGTGTGTGTGTGTGTGTGTTCGAGTGTAGGAGTGCAAATGGGCACCCTTTAGGGTATTCTGTGACCCTCTTCAGTTCAACTAAATGAACTGGTTTGAAGCTCTAGTATGCTTAGAGTGACTGGTTTCATTAGTCTCTTAATCGGCAAATTAACTGGACTATTTTGCTGTATTTCCATCATACACCTTTGATTTATTTCGTGACTGCAGACCGTGATTATACATTAGAAGTAGTTAGTATCTCTGTAGACTGCATATTATACAGTAGAAGTAATTAGCCAATTCTAGGGGCTGTCTGTTCACCTGTTAGTATCTTTGTAGACTGTACATGCTTCAAATGGGGATGGCTTTTATGCTCCCTTGAATGCATTTTGATCTTAGTAGTACTTACCACACAGTAACAAAATAAGCAGCAGCCTGAGCTTTCTGGTTCAGGGTTTCTCTTGTTTTCTTGATTCATTTATACTATATGATTCAGGTTTTATACTTTGCCAGTAGGTAGCTCATACTGCCCGCTTGCTTCTGCTTTGAATATTGTGGTCTGCATGCTTTAGTCACTATGCCCTTAGTTCTTTTTTTGTAGGGAGCTATGCTTATCATCAGAAATTCTTGGTGATGATGTTATTCCTCTTTTGGTTCATGTGTTGCAATTATATACCACATAATTATACACCATGTGGTGCACTTAAGTATCTTAGTGACTTCATTTGATGTGTGTATTTTTGTTAATTTTCAGCTTCTGTTGCTTTGAAAATGTACCTCACCGACCGTCTGTCTATTTATTGTGTACTTCTTGCATGAGGAGGTGACTAGTGATGCGGCATGCCAAGCAGCAGTAGGGGAAGGGGGTCTCCTGATCAAGGAGGCGGAGGAGTAGGGGCGACCGTGGGGGAGGGGTAGGAGGGGTCTGCTCCTCTGCTTCCATTGCGACCGTGGCAGGTAGCTCCTCCATCTCCCTCCCCCTCTTCCCTGATAGCGTACATCACAATCTTGTTAATTGTTATTGTTATTGCGATCACAATCTTGTTAAGATGCATATGTGGTGGTGGTCTTCTCGCCACCACAATCTTGTTAATTGTTATTGCGATCATCTTTCTTTTCGATGAACTATGCCACAATATGTGTTTTGCAAGGTTTAGTGGCTACTAAGTTTTGATTATTTGCAACTTGTATGTCCTTGTTGGTTTATTGTACGTTCTAAAAAGCCGTGAATAGTCTTCACTTATATAGCCAACACCTTTATTTTGTTTTGTTTTGTTCTGTGCTCACTAGTGATACCTGACTAAGGTTCCCTGAATATAGGAGTAGACTGTAGGTGAAGAAAAATTATAACCTGAAAGTAATCATATGTACCACTCCCTCCGTCCCATAATATAATTATTGGTACATAATTTTCTTTACTTATACACACAGAATAGGTAGAGGTGATGTGTGGTTATATTCTGTTGTACATATACTTCAGGATTTAGTCCCTATCTGCTTTGTATATTTGTTTTTATTTTGTTTCTAACTCTTTTGGTTTATTGTTAGATGTCTTGGTTCAGCCTCTACAAACATACCCGAAAATGGTGTTTCCTCTCATTTACAAGAGCTGCAGCAAAGTGAACTAGGAAGTATATTTGAAGTTCTAAGCCGTGAAGCAAAGAGTTATATGTTTTGTCTTATGTGTAATAGACTGGAAAGATTTGAATAATATTGTAATAGACTATGTACAGATTGTAGTTGACTTATTTATCCTTCTTTGACGAACTACATTTGTTATGTTCTGTTTGAAATATTCATTATGTGGTTTGAAAGCGTGTGAAATGGAACCTGACTCATGGAGCCCACTTATGAAAGCACTTTTGAATTTTCTGTCACGTGGGTCTAATGTGTGAGATTATGACAAGTGGTACCCATCTGATTGGTGGGACCAGCAACAAAATATAATGGCCTAGGCCCAAACAAATGTTAAAAGGCCATGACCAAGAAATAAATAAAAGACTGAATTGTTGGGCTTGGCCCATGAAGTCTGACAAAAAATTGACAGGGAAAAAATATATAGAATGGCTGAATTAATGGGCTCGGCCCATGTAAAACACCCAATTGGACCGGGCTGAATCTTGTGCCACATCAGGTTGCCACGCTGGATGCCTACGTGGCCTGGGGAGGTTGCTAGTGACCAAAATGCCATAGTGGACATATTTTGGTCATAAACATCTTCGACCATTCCAGAAGAAAGGTCGCTATAGTCAGTTTACGACCGCCAGCTTTTGACCTTCTCTTTTTGGTCACAAAAAGGTCGCAAATAAGAAACCATGACCTTTCAGTGACCAATAGTCAAGGTCACAAGTTGACATATTTCTTGTAGTGTCTACGGACCCTCTTGAGAGAAGAGGAGCTGAAGTGGGCATTGCGTGCGAAAACAATGAAGGTTGTCCAAGGGGATGACAACACACAATTTTTTCATATGGTTGCAAATGGCAAGCATAGGAAGAAAAAAATTATACAACTTGAACAGGACGAGGGGACAATAGTGGGGCATGAAAATCTGAAGGCATATATTTCTAACTATTATAAAAAACTTTTTGGTCCCCCTAATTCATCTACGGTGTTCCTGGACGAATCTGTGATTGATGATATACCTCAATTACAGGCAGCAGAGTATGATGTTCTCTCTGCACCGTTTACTGAAAAAGAGGTTTATCAGACAATTTCCCAAATGAAGCCGAATAAAGCATCGGGACCAGAAGGATTTCCCGCTGAATTCTATAAGAAATGTTGGCATATTATTAAAGATGATCTTATGCCTATGTTTCATGATTTTTTTCGACGGTCAATTGGAGTTGTTTCATCTTAACTTTGGGATGATCACGTTGTTACCTAAGAAAGATGAGGTTGTTCGGATCGAACAATTACGCCCCATTTGCCTGTTGAATGTGAGTTTCAAAATATTCACAAAGGTAGGAACTAATAGATTGACACAAATTGCTCATTCGGTAATCCAACCGAGCCAGACAGCGTTCATGCCGGGATGACACATACTGGAAGGGGTGGTCGTTCTACATGAAACGCTTCATGAGATCCACTCGAAGAAACTAGATGGGGTTATTTTCAAAGTGGACTTTGAGAAGGCGTACGATAAAGTAAAATGGCCTTTTCTTCAACAGGCAATGCGTATGAAGGGTTTTACTGAAACTTGGAGGAAGCAAGTTGATACCCAAGTACAGAAAGGTAGTGTAGGAATCAAGGTGAACGACGACATCGGTCACTATTTCCAGACATATAAGGGGTTACGACAAGGGGATTCCATGACTCCTCTTCTGTTCATTATTGTGGCACATATGCTGGCCATCATTATTGGCAGGGCCAAGCAGCATGGCCACGTAGAGGATCTAGTTCCTCATCTTGTTGATGGAGGGGTTTCCATTCTACAATATGCTGATGACACTATTCTCTTCATGGATCATGATATGGCTAAGGCACGTAATTTGAAACTTATCTTATGTCTCTTCGAACAAATGTCTGGATTAAAAATCAATTTTCATAAGAGCGAGGTGTTCTGCTTTGGGAAGGCCAAATATGAGGAACACAAATACAGACAACTGTTTGGGTGCGAGTCAGGTGCCTTACCATTCAATTATTTGGAAATGTATTGAAGAACGAATTGAAAAAAAAACTGAGCTACTGAAAGGGTGAGCTTATGTCATATGGAGGTCGGCTAGTCCTGATTAACTCAGTATTGACTAGTATGCCGATGTTCCTTCTGTCGTTCTTCGAAGTGCCGAGAGGAGTTCGCAAGCGTCTTGATTTCTTTAGATCACGCTTCTTTTGGCAGTCTGATGAGGCCAAGCGGAAATACCGTCTCGCACGATGGGATATCATTTGCCGACCTAAAGACCAAGGGGGTCTCGGCATTGAAAACTTAGAAATCAAGAACAAATGTCTTATGAGCAAATGGCTCTACAGACTAGAGACTGAGCCGGAGGGTATGTGGTCTCAAATCTTGCGTAATAAGTATCTGCATTCAAAAACGCTAGCCCAGGTTACCATGAGACCGAGTGATTCGCCGTTTCTGGAAGGGACTTATGCGCACGAAGGACCTGTTCTTTCGTAGGGCCAAATTCTTGGTTGACAATGGCATGTCAACAAGATTTTGGGAAGACACATGGCTAGGAGAGACGCCCTTGGCCATCCAATATCCTACACTCTATAATATTGTGCAATGTAAGGAGGATTACGTGGGTACCGTCCTTCAAACAAATCCCTTGAACATCCAATTCAGACGAGTGTTAGTTGGTGGGAGATGGACCGCCTGGATGCACCTGGTCCGGAGATTGATAGAAGTTCAACTCTCCGATCAGCCGGATTCAATACAATGGAAATTAACTACGAACGGGAGATTTACGGTGAAATCTTTTTACATGGATCTCATTAATTCTGGTCCCCTATCACAGTCGCTACACATTTGGAAAGTTAAGATTCCTTTGCGTATTAAAATATTTATGTGGTTTGTTCACAAGCAAGTGATACTCCCAAGGAAAACTTAATTAAGATGCGATGGGTAGGTTCTTCGCGGTGCTGTTTTTGTGATCATGACGAAACTATACAACACTTATTTATTGAATGCCCACTTGCCAAGTTACTTTGGAGAACGATTCATATAGCTTTTAATATTAATCCTCCAGTTGATATTGCGTCTTTGTTTGGGACGTGGTTAGCTGGGGCGGAGCAGATTACTGCGGCTCATATTCGGATTGGAATATGTGCACTATTATGGGCTATATGGAACTGCAGGAATGATATGATTTTTAACAGACAACACACTTTAACTTTTTTGCAGGTTATCTTCGGAGCTACAACTTGGATCCGTACGTGGTCCTTACTCACTCCTATGGACTCCAGGGAGCCTTTGGTTACTGGGTGCAACCAATGAGAGATGGTAGCTCCGGTTATCTTCAACCGGTTCGGATGGCACTCGCATAACAGGATAGGAGTCTAGAGAGCTTATCCTTTTTAATTTCATTGTGCCGGTTGACGTGGTTCGCTTGTACTTTACCTTTCTTTTTGATACTCTTTTCTGTTTCGTTTTGTGAGCTGTAAGACTTTTATGACGATTCTGAATTGTTAATAAGATGGCCACATGCATCATCATGATGCAGAGGCCGGGGGTACGCCTCCATTTCCAAAAAACTTGTGCAAAGCCTAACCAAAACGTCTGGCCAAGCTCATTTTTTTCACTTTGTGGGCGCCACGCAACCTCGGTGTACCCGAGAGCTCTATGTTCCGACTCTTGTTTTAGAATGCAATGCACGAAGTCAGTCGTGTCAGGTCGTGACCCTGATTCTGGGGGTTGGCACTGGCCATGCTGTGAGAGATCGATCGCCACAAGCAGGGATTTGGATTTCGGATGGAATTTTTGAATTCCCGACGAAATTTGTCGATTTCATTGGGCCATGTATAAGTATTACCTTCACAAAAATTTAGGCCAATTTTGAATATCTGGCCCAGCCCATGGTCCCTAGTAGCCCACATATTGCCTCCAATAGTATAAAAACCCCACCGAAGCTTTGCCAACTCTAATTTTCATTTTCGGCTCCCCACTCCTCTATGCGGCGCGGCGGCAGCTTTGGCAACGCAAGCGGAGGGAGATAGGGCAGCGTTCTCCTACTTCGAGCACCAAGTTCTTGGGAGGTTGGCGTTATCTCCTAGCGTTACTCCTTTGTTCTTGCGTTCGACGGCAATTAAAGACCTAGATTGTATACTGTGTTATGTATGGTCAATTCTGTAAGTCCAATTCTTCAATTAAATTAAGCTATATATCTGAGGAAGGCATTGATTCTGCTAAATGATTGTGCTACGAATTTTCTTGTATTGATTCTTCTATACTTTTAGTTCTCCTTAATTTCAGTTTTATTTTTGCAAAATTCGTTCATATTTTGGTCATTTTTCGTTCTAGATGTCATATTTTAGTTTCTTCTTTTTCACCCAATTTTTTCCAGAAATATCCTGAAATTCTGAATTTCGTCCATTTCGTTTTGGTCCGGTAAAAAAGGCAAAACAAAAATCAGAAACCTTGGCGACAAGTTGAGCTAGTGTAGCAATGCCCTCGGTGGGAGGTCAAAATTACAGGCGGTCGCACGATATTTCTTACACAGGAGGACGACACCGGCCACACCCGCCCTCTGCAGTCGCTAACGGCTGAGGCCCACACCGCCTGGGTCCCGCATGTCACTGAGAGATAGGAAGCCAGCTTGAGTGGAAAACGAGGGGCACTATTTATTGCTTGTCACATCAGAGTTCATCCAGTGGTTTAGATCGTTTCATCTGAAGATCCGGCGTGCTGATTCGTTTGGACAGGCTATCCGACGGTTCAGAGTGCAAGTGCCTTGAGAAGGCTCCCTTTCTTCCCACGATCTAACAATGGGATGGGATGCAATGCACGAAGTCAGCCGTGTCGGGTGGTGACCCTTATTCCCGGGGTTGGCACTGGGCAAGTGGTCATGCTGAGAGACATTGATCGTGATGAGTTGGGCTAGTGGAGCAATCTTGCGGCGGCACCCCGGGATGGATAAGTTCATGAATGTTGTCGTGGGAAACTTTTTTTAGAAGAAGGTTTGTGCCCCAGTTTACATATTTTTGAGGGAAAGAGTAATCAGATTACCCAGCTACTAAGTTACGATCAGAGTATAGAGTCCCCCACAGCCCAGTGGGCACATCAGCAGGCATTAGGATGTCTCCATTATCTATGCCATAAGCAGCAAGTGCATGGGCCAGTCTGTTTTGTCCTCTTCCTGTAAGACTCATTTTATACGAGCCAAACTGCTGCAAAGCCTGCTTGATGTCACATATAATAGGGAACCACACTGGTCGACTTGTGCACTTTGGCTGAAGGTGTTTTGCAAGAACAGAGCAATCCATTTCTTCCAGGATTGGACCGTGACACTGAGCGGGACGTAATGCGTTTTGAAGATTTGACGAGTATTTCTGAGCCAGTACTGAGACTTGCTGATGAGTGGATGGCCTCTAAGCACGTGGTGATCATGCAGCGAAGGTGCAGAGTAAACTGAATGTTGCCCAGCGGCCGGCTGGGTTAAAACTAACTTGGATGGAGCCCTTTGAAAAGAAAAAAAAGCTCAGGACGGGGAGGTGCTGTCCTGAGGGATAGGCATGGCGGATTTCTTGCGGAATGATGCCATTTTTTCTCTCGCTCATGATGCCGAGGTGGTCGAGCTGAGGGCATGTCACAGGGGGATCTTATTGGCGCCGGAGCTGGGCATACCAAAGGTGATCTTCGAGATTTTTCGACAAAGGGTAAATTTTATTAACTTAAAATGAAGCATCAAGCAGGTACAAAACAGAATGAGCAAACAACCGACTTCTGCATAGCCAGGATGTACACAGCCAACATTAACACACATAGAAAACGCTGGTAAAGAGCAAAGTCATACAAGACCAAAGCTATCATACAAGACCAAAGCATTAGCAAAGTATTACAGATTGGCACGATGACATTTAAAATTGTGCAGCCGAAGGAAGTGAAGCCCACTTTCCGAACCCCATGCAATCATGGAGAGGAAGATGCAAGTTAAGGACTCAAGAGGATGCATGCGTTTTCCTTCTTAGTCCTAATTCGTTACCTTTTCAATAAGTACGTTTTTTCTTTTGTGATCAACGTTGCCGGATAATTAAATTAGTTAAGATGTGATTAGGAAGGTAGGAGAGAGAGTCTGTGTAGTATTTTTTTTGGTCAAGTCGGTTTTGCCTTGTCGTTTTTCTCGCCTATATAAAAGGCCGGCTTCGGCCGTGTACGGGATAGCTTTTGCTTGACGTTATTTTCCAGAGATGAATAGATCGGGAACTCGCGGTATCTTCGAGCTGCCGTTTGATATATGTTGAATAGCTCTTGAGGCTTTGTGATTTTGGTGTGAGATTGATTCTAGAAATTCAATTTCCGCTGGTCTGCTAAAGATCGTCCACGTACTTCTTCTTTAGGTGTGCGTGTTGTTTCCGTGGTGATTGCATCTACAAGGTCGCGAGCGCCACGCCGTTTCCGTGGTGATTGCATCTACAAGATTGGGAAAATTATTCGCGCCATCGTCTTTCTGTCGAAAGTCGCATCAAGTGGTATTCAGAGCAATGTTGATCACGGTACAATTTTTTTCTGCTATTTGATTCAATTGTTTGAAAGATGGTGAACTCGCAAGATGAGAAATCTGATCATGAGGAGGGCGATGAACTTCCGGAGGATCTGGAGATAAGTGATGATTTCCGTATCCATATGATGTCGATCAAGGGAGCCAACAAGAAGCTTGGGACAAGGGTGGAGGAGTTGCCTGCAAATATTGTAGGCGTCGAGGACAGGTTGAATGAGCGTTTGACTGCCAGCGACCGACAGCGCACTGATAGTCTACGGGTGGTGACTGAGAGTCTTAATCGGCTCACCGCATCAGTTCAGCGCCTTCAGGCGAGAGATGTGGCACCCCGACAGTCCTCCTCACCACGACGACGACGTGATCGCGACAATGGTGATGATGGTGAGTTTTCTAAGGATTCTGATGCCCGTGGAGGATTACCTCACCAGCCACGGCATGATGCTGGGGCTCACCGCCATGCTGGGCGCCGCCGTGACTATGGTGGCAATGGTGCCCATTGTTGGAAATATGCCCTAGAGGCAATAATAAATTGGTTATTATTATATTTCCTTGTTCATGATAATCGTTTATTATCCATGCTATAATTGTATTGATAGGAAACTTAGATACATGTGTGGGTACATAGACAACACCATGTCCCTAGGAAGCCTCTAATTGACTACCTCATTGATCAATAGATGGTTACGGTTTCCTCACCATGGACATTGGATGTCGTTGATAACGGGATCACACCATTAGGAGAATGATGTGATGGACAAGACCCAATCCTAAGCCTAGCACAAAGATCGTAGTTCGTATGCTAAAGCTTTTCTAATGTCAAGTATCATTTCCTTAGACCATGATATTGTGCAACTCCCGGATACCGTAGGAATGCTTTGGGTGTACCAAACGTCACAACGTAACTGGGTGGGTATAAAGATGCACTACAGGTATCTCCGAAAGTGTCTGTTGGGTTGGCACGAATCGAGACTGGGATTTGTCACTCTGTGTAAACGGAGAGGTATCTCTGGGCCCACTCGGTAGGACATGATCATAATGTGCACAATGTGACCAAGGGGTTGATCACGGGATGATGTGTTACGGAACAAGTAAAGAGACTTGCCGATAACAAGATTGAACAAGGTATCGGCATACCGACGATCGAATCTCGGGCAAGTACAATACCGCTAGACAAAGGGAATTTTATACGGGATCGATTGAGTCCTTGACATCGTGGTTCATCCGATGAGATCATCGTGGAACATGTGGGAGCCAACATGGGTATCCAGATCCCGCTGTTGGTTATTGACCGGAGAACGTCTCAGTCATGTCTGCATGATTCCCGAACCCGTAGGGTCTACACACTTAAGGTTCGATGACGCTAGGGTTATAAAGGAAGTTCGTATGTGGTTGCCGAATGTTGTTCGGAGTCCCGAATGAGATATCGGACGTCACAAGGAGTTCCGGAATTGTCCGGAGGTAAAGATTTATATATGGGAAGTCCTTTTTTTGTCACCGAAAAAGTTTCGGGTTTTATCGGTAACGCACCGGGACCACCGGGAGGGTCCCGGGGGTCCACCAAGTAGGGCCACCATCCCCGGAGGGCTGCATGGGCCAAGTGTGGGAGGGGACCAGCCCCAGGTGGGCTGGTGCGCCCCCCACAAGGGCCCAAGGCGCCTAGGGTTTGGGGGAGGGGGCGCACCCACCTAACTTGGGGGCAAGTTTCCCCTCTTCCCCCCCTTGGCCGCACCCTAGATGGGTTTGGGCTGGCCCCGCCCCCAGGGGTGGAACCCTAGGTGGGGGCGCCGCCCTCCCTCTCCCCCTATATATACTTGAGGGTTTTCGGGCTGCCAATAGATGAGTTTGACCTCTCCCTGGCGCAGCCCTACCTCTCTCCCTTCTCCTCTCCCGCGGTGCTTGGCGAAGCCCTGCAGGATTGCCACGCTCCTCCATCACCACCATGCCATTGTGCTGCTGCTGGACGGAGTCTTCCTCAACCTCTCCCTCTCTCCTTGCTGGATCAAGGCATGGGAGACGTCACCGGGTTGGACGTGTGTTGAATGCGGAGGTGCCGTCCATTCGGTACTAGGATCTCCGGTGATTTGGATCACGACGAGTACGACTCCTTCAACCCCGTTCTCTTGAATGCTTCCGCTTAGTGATCTACAAGGGTATGTAGATGCACTCTCCTTCCCCTCGTTGTTGGTTTCTCCATAGATAGATCTTGGTGACACGTAGGAAAATTTATGAATTTCTGCTACATTCCCCAACAGTGGCATCATGAGCTAGGTCTATTGCGTAGATTCTTTGCACGAGTAGAACACAAAGTAGTTGTGGGCGTTGATTTTGTTCAATATGCTTACCGTTACTAGTCCAATCTTGTTTCGATGGTATTGTGGGATGAAGCGGCCCGGACCGACCTTACACGTACACTTACGTGAGACAGGTTCCACCGACTGACATGCACTTGGTGCATAAGGTGGCTAGCGGGTGCCAGTCTCTCCCACTTTAGTCGGAATGGATTCGATGAAAATGGTCCTTATGAAGGGTAAATAGCAATTGGCATATCACGTTGTGGTTTTGCGTAGGTAAGAAACGTTCTTGCTAGAAACCCATAGCAGCCACGTAAAACATGCAAACAATAATTAGAGGATGTCTAACTTGTTTTTGCAGGGTATGCTATGTGATGTGATATGGCCAAGAAAATGTGATGAATATATGTGATGTATCAGATTGATCATGTTCTTGTAATAGGAATCACGGCTTGCATGTCGATGAGTATGACAACCGGCAGGAGCCATAGGAGTTGTCTTTATTTATTGTATGACCTGCGTGTCATTATACAACGCCATGTAATTACTTTACTTTATTGCTAACCGGTAGCCATAGTAGTACAAGTAATAGTTGGTGAGACAACTTCATGAAGACACGATGATGGAGATCATGATGATGGAGATCATGGTGTCATGCCGGTGACGATGATGATCATGGAGCCCCGAAGATGGAGATCGAAAAGGAGCAAAATGATATTGGCCATATCATGTCACTATTTGATTGCATGTGATGTTTATCATGTTTATGCATCTTATTTGCTTAGAACGACGGTAGTAAATAAGATGATCCCTCATTAAAATTTTAAGAAAGTGTTCCCCCTAACTGTGCACCGTTGCGAAAGTTCGTCGTTTCGAAGCACCACGTGATGATCGGGTGTGATAGATTCTTACGTTCACATACAATGGGTGTAAGCCAGATTTACACACACGAAACACTTAGGTTAACTTGACGAGCCTAACATGTACAGACATGGCCTCGGAACAGAAGAGACCGAAAGGTCAAGCATGAGTTGTATAGTAGATACGATCAACATGAAGATGTTCACCGATGATGACTAGTCTGTCTCACGTGATGATCGGACACGGCCTAGTTGACTCGGATCATGTAATCACTTAGATGACTAGAGGGATGTCTATCTGAGTGGGAGTTCATAAGATGAACTTATTTATCCTCAACATAGTCAAAAACCCTTTGTAAATTATGTCATAGCTCTCACTTTAGTTCTACTGTTTTAGATATGTTCCTAGAGAAAATATAGTTGAAAGTTAACAGTAGCGATTATGCGATCAGTAGAAAAGCTTATGTCTTTAGTGCACCGCTCAGTGTGCAGAACCCCAAAACGTTGTCTGTGGATGTTGCAAATATCGTACATACACGTTTTGATTACTACGTGATAGTTCAGTTAAAAAGTTTAGAGTTGAGGCACCAAAGACGTTTTCGAAACGTCGCGGAACATATGAGGTGTTTCCAGGGCTGAAATTGGGATTTCAGGCTCGTGCCCACGTCAAGAGGTATAAGACCTCCGACGATTTTCTAGCCTGCAAACTAAGGGAGAAAAGCTCAATCGTTGATCTTGTGCTCAGATTGTCTGAGTGCAACAATCACTTGAATCGAGTGGGAGTTGATCTTCCAGATGAGATAGTGATGTTTCTCCAAAGTCATTGCCACCAAGCTGCTAGAGCTTCGTGATGAACTATAAGAAATCAAGGATAGATATGATGATCCTTGAGATATTCACGATGTTTGACACTGCGAAAGTAGAAATCAAGAAGGAGCATCAATTGTTGATGGTTAGTGAAACCACTAGTTTCAAGAAGGGGCACTTCATGAAACGGCAAATCAGTTGCTGCTTCAGTGAAGAAACCTAAGGTTGAACCCAAACCCGAGACCAAGTGCTTCTGTAATAAGGGGAACAGCCACTGGAGCAGAATTACCCTAGATACTTGGTAGATAAGAAGGATGGCAAGGTCGATAGAAGTATATTGGATATACATTATGTTAATGTGTACTTTACTAGTACTCCTAGTAGCACCAGGGTATTAGATACCGGTTCGGTTGCTAAGTGTTAGTAACTCGAAATAAAAGCTACAAAATAAACGGAGACCGGCTAAAGGTGAGCTGGCGATATGTGTTGGAAGTGTTTCCAAGGTTGATGTGATCAAGCATCGCACGCTCCCTCTACCACCGAGATTGGTGTTAAACCTAAATAATTGTTATTGGTGTTTGCGTTGAGCATAGACATGATTGGATTATGTCTGTCACAATACATTTATTCATTTAAGGAGAATAATGGTTACTCTGTTTATTTTAATAATACCTTCAATGGTCTAGCACCTAAAAGGAATGGTCTATTGAATCTCGATCGTAGTGATACACATTTTCATGCCAAAAGATATAAGATAGTAATGATAGTACCACTTACTTGTGACACTGCCATGTAAGTCATATTGGTGTAAAACGCATGAAGAAGCTCCATGTTGATGGATCTTTGGACTCACTCGTTTTTGAAAAGTTTGAGACATGCAAACCATGTCTATTGGTGTATACGCATGAAGAAACTCCATGCAGATGGATCGTTTGGGCTCACTTGATTTTGAATCACTTGAGATATGCAAATCATACCACATAGGCAAGATGACTGAAAGGCCTCATTTTCAGTAAGATGGAATAAGATAGCAACTTGTTGGAAGTAACACACTTTGATGTGTGCAGTCCAATGAGTGCTGAGGCATGCAGTGAATATCGTTATGTTCTTACTTCACAGATGATTTAAGTAGATACTGAGTATATTTACTTGATGAAACACAAGTCTGAATTATTGAATGGTTCAAGTAATTTCAGAGTGAAGTTGAAGATCATTGTGACAAGAGGATAAAATGTCTATGATATGATCATAGATATGAGTATCTCAGTTACGAGCTTTGGCACGCAATTAAGACATTGTGGAAATTGTTTCATAATTAATACCGCATGGAACACCATAGTGTGATGGTGTGTCCGAACATCATAGTTGCACCCTATTGGATATGGTGCGTACCATGATGTCTCTTATCAAATTACCACTATCGGTCAATGGGTTAGGCATTAGAGACAACCGCACTCACTTTAATAGGGCACCATGTAATTCTGCTGAGACTACACCGTTTGAACTATGGTTTGGAGAAACCTAAGTGGTCGTTTCTTAAAAGTTTGGGGCTGCGACGCTTATGTGAAAAGGTTTCATCGTGATAAGCTCGAACCCAAAAACAGATAAATACATCTTCATAGGATACCCAAAATGGTTGGGTATACCTCCTATCTCAGATCCGGAAGCAAAAGTAATTGTTTCTAGAAACGGGTCCTTTCTCGAGAAAAGTTTCTCTCGAAAGAGTTGAGTGGGAGGATGGTGGAGACTTGATGAGGTTATTGAACCGTCACTTCAACTAGTGTGTAGCAGGGCACAGGAAGTTGTTCCTGTGGCGCCTACACCAATTGAAGTAGAAGCTTATGATAGCGATCATGAAGTTTCGGATCAAGTCACTATCGTACCTCGTAGGGTGACAAGGATGCGTACTACTTCCGAGTGGTATGCAATCCTGTCTTAGAGGTCATGTTGCTAGACAACAATGAACCTATGAGCTATGGAGAAGCGATGGTGGGCCCGGATTCCGATGAATGGCTCGAGGCCATAAAATCCGAGAGAGGATCCATGACTTTGGAAGAAATACTTGATGGTCGTAAGGCCGTTGGGTACAGATGGATTTTAAAAGGAAGACAGACAATGATGGTAAGTGTCACCATTAAGAAAGCTCGACTTGTCGTTAAGATGTTTTTCCGACAAGTTCAAGGAGTTGACTACGGTGAGGCTTTCTCACTCGTAGCGATGCTAAGAGTTTGTTGGAATTGGATTAACAGTTACTGCATTATTTATGAAATCTTGCATATAGGATGTCAAAACATTGTTTCCTTGACAGTTTTCTTGAGGAAAGGTTGTATGTGATACAACCAGAAGGTCTTTGACAATCCTGGAAGACGCTAACAAATATGCAAAGCTCCAGCAATCCTTCTAAGGACTGGAGTAGGCATCTCGGAGTTGGAATGTACGCTTTGATGAGATGATCAAAGATTTTGGGTTTATACAAAGTTTGTGAGAAACTTGTATTTCCAAAGAAGTGAGTGGGAGCACTATAGAATTTCTGATGAGTATATGTTGTTGACATATTTTTGATCAGAAATGATGTAGAATTTCTAGAAAGCATATAGGGTTATTTGAAAAGTATTTTTCAACGGAAAACCTGGATTAGGCTCCTTGAATAATAAGCATCAAGATCAATAAGATAGATCAAAATGCTTAAGATGGATCAGTCAAAGTAGAAGTTCTTGCCTGAGTTGTAAGGTATGAAGTTAAGAGTTAAAGCTCGACCACGGCAGAAGAGAGACAAAGGATGAAGGCCGTCCCCTATGCTTCAGACGTAGGCTTTATAGTATGCTATGCTTTGTACCGCACCAGAAGTGTGCCTTGCCATGAGTCAGTCAAGGGGTACAAGAATGATCCAGGAACGGATCATTGGACAGCGGTCAAAATTATCCTTAGAGGAATAAGGAAATGTTTCTCGAATATGGAGGTGATAAAGAGTTCGGCGTAAAGGGTTACGTCGATGCAAGCTTTAACACCTATCCGAATGACTCTGAGTAGCAAACCAGATACGTATTGTGGAGCAACCATTTGGAATAGCTTCAAGTGGAGCGTGGAAGCAGCATTTACAACATGACATAGAGAATTGCGAAGTACATACGGATCTAAATGTTGCAGACCCGTTGACTAAAACCTCTCTCACAAGCAAAACATGATCAAACCCCAGAACTCATTGAGACTTAATCACATGGTGATGTGAACTAGTTTAGACACTAGTAAACTCTTTGGATGTTGGTCACATGGCGATGTGACCTATCAGTGCTAATCACATAGCAATGTGAACTAGATTATTGACTCTAGTGCAAGTGGGAGACTGTTGGAAATATGCCCTAGAGGCAATAATAAATTGGTTATTATTATATTTCCTTGTTCATGATAATCGTTTATTATCCATGCTATAATTGTATTGATAGGAAACTCAGATACATTGTGGGTACATAGACAACATCATGTCCCTAGTAAGCCTCTAATTGACTAGCTCGTTGATCAATAGATGGTTACGGTTTCCTGACCATGGACATTGGATGTCGTTGATAACGGGATCACATCATTAGGAGAATGATGTGATGGACAAGACCCAATCCTAAGCCTAGCACAAAGATCGTAGTTCGTATGCTAAAGCTTTTCTAATGTCAAGTATCATTTCCTTAGACCATGAGATTGTGAAACTCCCGGATACCGTAGGAATGCTTTGGGTGTACCAAACGTCACAACGTAACTGGGTGGCTATAAAGGTGCACTACAGGTATCTCCGAAAGTGTCTGTTGGGTTGGCAGGAATCGAGACTGGGATTTGTCACTCTGTGTAAACGGAGAGGTATCTCTGGGCCCACTCGGTAGGACATCATCATAATGTGCACAATGTGACCAAGGGGTTGATCACGAGATGATGTGTTACGGAACAAGTAAAGAGACTTGCCGATAACAAGATTGAACAAGGTATCGGCATACCGACGATCGAATCTCGGGCAAGTACAATAACGCTAGACAAAGGGAATTGTATACGGGATCGATTGAGTCCTTGACATCGTGGTTCATCCGATGAGATCATCGTGGAACATGTGGGAGCCAACATGGGAATCCAGATCCCGCTGTTGGTTATTGACCGGAGAACGTCTCGGTCATGTCTGCATGATTCCCGAACCCGTAGGGTCTACACACTTAAGGTTCGATGACGCTAGGGTTATAAAGGAAGTTTGTATGTGGTTGCCGAATGTTGTTCGGAGTCCCGGACGTCACGAGGAGTTCCGGAATGGTCCCGGACGTCATGCTGGTGCGCCCCCCACAAGGGTCCAAGGCGCCTAGGGTTTGGGGAAGGGGGCGCGCCCACCTAACCTGGGGGGCAAGTTTCCCCTCTTCCACCCCTTGGCCGCACCCTAGATGGGTTTGGGCTGGCCGCCGCCCCTAGGGGTGGAACCCTAGGTGGGGGCGCAGCCCTCCCTCTCCCCCTATATATATTTGAGGGTTTTGGGGCTGCCAATAGATGAGTTTGACCTCTCCCTGGCGCAACCCTACCTCTCTCCCTTCTCCTCTCCCGCGGTGCTTGGCGAAGCCCTGCAGGATTGCCACGCTCCTCCATCACCACCACGCCATTGTGCTGCTGTTGGACGGAGTCTTCCTCAACCTCTCCCTCTCTCCTTGCTGGATCAAGGCATGGGAGACGTCACTGGGCTGTACGTGTGTTGAACGCGGAGGTGCCGTCCGTTCGGCACTAGGATCTCCGGTGATTTGGATCACGACGAGTACGACTCCTTCAACCCCGTTCTCTTGAACGCTTCCGCTTAGCGATCTACAAGGGTATGTAGATGCACTCTCCTTCCCCTCGTTGCTAGTTTCTCCATAGATAGATCTTGGTGACACGTAGGAAAATTTTGAATTTCTGCTACGTTCCCCAACACCCATGAGGATGATGGTTTGGGTTGAATCAAGATAACCATACCTGAATTCTCGGGACGTTGTGCTGATCCGGAGAAGTATTTGGAGTGGGAGATGCGTGTAAATCAGATTTTTGATGGTCACAACTACTCTGAAGAGAAGAAGGTTCGTGTTGCATCAATGGAATTTATAGAGTATGCTCTTGTATGGTGGGATAATAAGAACCGTACTCACGAGCGACCAGCGACATGGGCTGAGATGAGGCGAACCATGAGGGAACGTTTTGTGCCTGCTTATTACACTCGCCAGCTTCATAGTAGACTGCGTCGCCTAATGCAAGGTACAAAATCAGTTGATGAGTACTATAAAGAGATGCAAGTTTTGATGATCCGTACAGCTGTGCGTGAGTCTGCGGAGGCGACCATGGTACGTTTCTTTGAGGGGTTAGAGGAAAAGATTCGTGACCGTGTTGATTTAATGCAATATAATGATATTCATGAGTTACTTCATCAAGCAGAGCGTGCTGAACGTTGGGTATTGAAGAAGCAAGTTTCAGAGACTCGTCCAACTTACAACAGTGGGCGACGTGGTTCTTCTCCTATTGACGGTGGGTTTAGTGCTAAGTCGGCTACTTCTTATAAGTAGGAAAGCATTGAACAAACCAAAGTGGCTGCTGCGCCAAAGGAGGTTTCTCAAGTTTCATCTAGTGCGACGTCTTCTCATCACCGTAATATTATTTGCCACAAGTGTGGAGGTCGTGGACACATGAAGCATGAATGTTCCAATCAACGAAGGGTTCTACTTGTTGATGCAGAATATATTTTAGAATTTGAAGATGATACGCCTAAGTTAGAGGATGGAATCGAAAGAGGTCATGGTGATCCTGATATGGAGAGTTTGTTAGCACATAAGGTCCAGCGAGATGACAAGGTCATTTTTGAACCAGGACAACGACTGAGTATTTTTCAAACTGCATGTACCATCAAGGGAGAAGTGTGCAAACTGATAATTGATGGCGGCAGTGCTAGCAACATGATTAGCAAGGATGTGGTGGAGTCTCTTTCTTTGCCAACTTGGGAGCACCCAAAACCATACTATATCAAGTGGATCAATGATGTGGGCAAAGTGAAGGTAACTCACAGGGCGAAGGTTCCTTTTTCTGTTGATGGCTATGTTGATAAGGTGGAGTGCGATGTTATGCCACTACATGTTTGTCATCTAATTTTGGGGCGTCCGTGGCAACATGATGTTAACACACTTCATCACGGGCAAACAAACAGGTACACTTTTATGCATAAGGGTGAGTTTTATGCTATTCTTCCTAAGGATGCACAGAATATAAAGTGTACCGTAGAGGTGTTCAAGAAGAGATCAGCAAGGCCTAAGTCGAAATCGAGGACGGTTTCCTTTCAAGGGAGGGAGGATGATGTGACACTGCCTATGAAGACAAATGTTTCATTGCCGGAGAAGTATGTCGTACCAGCTAAACGCACTAGAAAAAGAAATCAATTTGTTACAATCGATTCAATATATAAAAAAAGTCTGGCCATGACGCACATAGCTCCGGAGATACAGGTATTACAGATTGGCACGATGACATTTCAAATTGTACAGCTGAAGGAAGTAAAGCCCACTTTCCGAACCCCATACAATCATGGAGAGGAAGATGCAAGTTAAGGACTCAGGAGGATGCATGCGTTTTCCTTCTTAGTCCTAATTCGTTACCTTTTCAATAAGTACTAGTACGTTTTGTCTTTTGTGATCAACGTTGCCGGATAATTAAATTAGTTAAGATGTGATTAGGAAGGTAGGAGAGAGAGTCCGCGTAGTATTTTTTTTGTTCAAGTCGGTTTTGCCTGGTCGTTTTTCTCGCCTATATAAAAGGCCGGCTTCGGCCGTGTACGGGATAGCTTTTGCTTGACGTTATTTTCCAGAGATGAATAGATCGGGAACTCGGGGTATCTTCGAGCCGCCGTTTGATATTTGTTGAATAGCTCTTGAGGCTTTGTGATTTTGGTGTGAAATTGATTCTAGAAATTCAATTTCCGCTGGTCTGCTAAAGATCGTCCACATACTTCATCTCTAGGTGTGCGTGTTGTTTTCGTGGTGATTGCATCTACAAGGTCGCGAACGCCATGCCGTTTCAGTTGACACTGTACCGTGAAAGATTGGGAAAATTATTTGCGCCATCGTTTTTCTGTGGAAGGTCGCATCGGCTGCAGCTGCCGAACATGGGGAAGCTAGATCCGGCCGTTCCCCACATCATGAGGCCACCGCTGCATTCCTACAGTGCGTTGTCGTTGCTGCCGTGGATTCTCAAAGTGCATCGGCTCGCGATCTGGCACGAGATCGGACGAGAGACTAGCCCAAAAAGTGATTGCGGCATGGGTGGCCTGCCCGGAGTAGAACTCATCCAGTGCAGCACCGATGGAGGAGTCGCGGCCGACCGGAAGAAGCGTCGCAGGTCAGCAGCATGGGAGAGAAACGGGGTAGGAAGGAGAGGAGAAACTGAGGGCGTGGATCGGAGGCCCCGGCCGCCGCCATCAGCCCTGGTGGCCTTCTCCGGCGGCGGCGGGTGTAGAGGGTGGCGGTGGAGAAACTTTTTTGTGGCGGCTGGGAGGCCTCCGGAGTCGCTAGATGCGACCCGGGAGGCTAGGTTTTCGTCGAGACCTTTTTTGGGTGAACTTCGAGATGGACTCCCAAGTGGCGGTTGGCAAGATAATGACTGAGCAGAAGGAACTCTCAGCCAATGGGCAACTAGTTCAAGAGATAAAGCGAACAAAGTCACACATGTGTCCACGGAGTGTGTTAGATTCTTAGAGCCAGCTCACGGCCTAGCATCACGACACAACACCAAATCCCTAGCCAGAAATGGAATCTTTTAGGATTCTTATAAACTTGTACTCCCTGTTCCTCAAATAAGTGCCCTTCATTTA
The DNA here is from genome assembly GCF_002162155.2 of Triticum dicoccoides. Taxonomy (NCBI): domain Eukaryota; kingdom Viridiplantae; phylum Streptophyta; class Magnoliopsida; order Poales; family Poaceae; genus Triticum; species Triticum dicoccoides. The sequence goes on from NC_041385.1 coordinate 41,538,623, forward strand.
ATACAATTTTATTATAAAGTTTAGACATGTCAACAGGCCTAAGAGGGGCGAACGCGAGAGCATTGACAAGCAGCTTCATAGAAACAGTGGCGGTAGTGGCATTTGAAGAAAATCAAAGCTGTCAATAGCTTTTTGAACTTCAAGCTCAACGCAAGTGCATGTCATTTTTGAAGCAAGAATATTGCAGTATTTAGATGAGTGAACTTCTGGTCGCAAAAAACTGCACGCGACTTTTTCAGTATTGTTTTTGCTCCAATTTTTAAACTGTTTGTCGGAACGAGACGCATAATATACTGTTGGAAAGCTATGTATTAGTAGCAACTTTGCCATGCTGAAGTTTTTTTCAAGATTCTTCACGGCTTAAGAGCAGTTTCAAAAACGGAGCGGCGTTCGACTATTGGCAGCGAGCGTATTCGTGTTTTTTTTTCCTAAAGCACTTGTCTGAATGAAGCAAATGATTCGCCGTTCGCAAGATATCGTCGAGGCACAACTTTTTTGTGTATATTACTTTCTCTAATTCATTACGGTTTAAAAGCATTTTCAAATTTATGAGATCGCGGAATTTTGTTATTCAAATTTTTGCAATTTTTGGTATAGTTTTTCGTTCATGTTGTTTAACCGTTTGTCAAAACGAGGCGTGTGATACGCCGTTGGGAAGCTGCGGATGATGCACAACTTTCATATGTAGAATTGTTTTTGAGATTTCTTACGGCTTTAAATTTATTTTGAAAATGGTGCAGTAGACGAAAAGTGGCAGGGGTTGTTTTCATGTTTTTTTTTATAAATCACTTGTCGGAATTATCCAAATGATACGCCATTGGAAAGATATTGACGAGACACATTTTTTTCATGTAGAACACTCTCTAATTTGTTAAAGTTTAAAAGCAGATTTAAAATTATTAAAATATAGACACTCTGTCTTTCGCGACACCAAAATCAACGTGGGAACTGCATCAGACAGAAAAATGTACAATTTTAGATTGAAAACCACGCTGCATAAGACCGGTAAGAGAGCTGCAGAGGTTCTTTTGTTGGACGTAAATTTTCTCAGACGAGAAAGTAGGGTGCGCTTCACATTGGGCGTAAGTGAACCCCATTACCTTTTTTGTCGTCTTCGATTATTTTTTTTGCACTTTACATTTTGTGAGCAATTGAACCACAAAACTACCGAAACTGAGCCGCACCCCTACCGAAAGTGAACCGCATGAGCTTTTGCTGTCTTTTTCGTCCTTTTTTATGAGCGAGTGTGGACCGCGGAGACGAGGGCAGGTGAACCACAACACTATCAAAAAGTGAGCCACATTTTTCGCACTTCAGGTTGGGCGCAAGTGAACAATATCACTCTACAAAATAAACCGCCGGGCATAAACTAGTGAACTACATTTTAAAAAGAACGAACTTTGGGAGAAACATTGAGTATACCAAAAGTTTATAAAAATATACAACTTCTACAGAAAAAATTACCCTTAGAAAACATTAATTTAAAAAATGTTGATCATGTATTTGAAAAATATTAGACATGTATAAAAAATGTTCCTAATGTAAACAAAAAATGTTCAACGTATATGAAAAAAGTAGACTTAAAAAATTATATGTTTTAATGGATATTAGCGATGTCTTTGAAAATATTCAACTTGTATATAAAATATTCTTGATGTATACAAAAAATTGTACTGTTTATGGAAAAAATAGACATAAAAATTATATGTAAAAAATGTTAATCAGGTATTTCGAAAATGTTAGATGTGTATGTAAAAAATGTTCCTGGTGTATAAAAAATATATAATGTGTATGGAAATAAGTACACATAGAAACTATAAGTCTTAAAAAAATTAACTTGTATTTGGAAAGAGTTTTTATCATTTATGCCATTAGTTGTGTCTCACTGCTCAATTTGGCCAGGAAGTTACAACTGCTCAAAAATGCCACCGTCCGTGAGTTGCTTGCTCAAAGATGTCATTAGATATATCAAAAATGCCATTGCTCCATTAGATATTTGCTCAAAAATGCCATTAGACATTGTTATTGTCGGGCCAAATTGATTGACTATGTTATAAGACTAAAATACCCCTAGACCCACATGTCTGCTCTCTCTATCTCATAATGATAAGTGTGGGCCCCACTTTTTAGTAGTAAGCAAGCGGATAATTTTAGAGGAAAAATGAAAACGATGTTGGGACCAAGTGGGATCCACACTTTATTATAGTGGGACAGAGTGAGAGCTGATATTTTGGTCCATAAGTATTTTGGTCGTTATAACATGACAAACGAGATTCCAGCTCTCTATAATAGTGTCCAATTGTATTTTTCAGCATGCGCTTAAGGAAGTGATGGCAATTTTTAGCAGTTGAAATTCCTAGTGACAAAACTAAGTAGTGGGCATAACAAGTGGCATAAATGATAAAAATCCAATTGAAAAATACTAAATGTGTATAAAAATGCTCCTGATGTATACCAAAAAATTTCAAAAGGAAAATCAGGAAAACTAAAAAAAACCAAAAGGATAAAAACAAAGAAATACAATAAAATGAAGAAAGAAAGAAAGAAAAAGTAACACAACCAATGAAAACTGAGAAGCAAAGATTGAAAAAAAAATGAAAAACTCATGAACGAAATGTAGAACCCGGATGAAAAAAAGGAAACAGAAAACCATGAAGAAACAAAGAAAACCAATAGTAAATGAAAAACAAAAAGAAAATCCAGGCAAAAAAGGACGAAATCATGTATCGCAAACGAGCCATGAGGCAGCCATCGATCTCGAGCAAGTGAGCGAGGTGAAGGAACTATGACCCTTCTGGAAGGTTCCTGGCTGGTATTGGGAAACTTCTAGAAGGATCATAAGCTTTTTATTTTCCTTTTTTTCTACTATTTCTTTTTTCCTATTTTTTTCTTTTATTGGATTTTTTCATCTTTCCTTTTTATTATTTCATTACTCTTTTTCCTTCTTTCATTTTTATATTAAATTATTATTTTTCCTTCTTCGAAGATGTTCAAAATTATAAATTTTGTTCAGATTTTCAAAAGTTGTTCCTTTTTAAAAATTTGTTTCCAAATTCAGAAATGAGCAAGAATTTCAAAAAAATTATCATTTTTTAAAGTAAGTTTGGAAATTCAAAAGATGTTCCTCTTTTCAAAAAAATCCATAGGTTCATAAAATATGAAATTTTAAAAGAATACTAGGAATTTGAAAAAATGTTTACAGTTTCAAAAATTTCTCACAAATTCAAATGTAATTCAGGAATTTCCAAAAAATGCTTAATGTTTGAATTTTTTGTTCACAATGTTATGAACTATTCCATTTTTCTAATAAATTCAGAAAGTTCACTATTATCTACATTTTAAACTTGTCAAATTATTTTTTCACATACTCAAAAATGTTTTTCATTTAAATAATTTCTTTAGAAATTCCAAAAATGTTAGCACCTTTTCAAAATATACACTTTCGGCGAAAATGTATGCTTTGAAATAATATTTGTCAATTGTATTTTGAAAAACTGTTCACCATAGTGAATAATTCTGGTTCACTAGAATTTCTAATTTCGGTTCACTATAGTAGAGCTGTTGGTTCTGTAGGTACAATTACTTCTTTAAGTTGTGCACTGCTCTACAATCAACAATGTTAGTCAGCACGAGTTGCTCGAGCACGCAATCACCAATGGTTGGTTCTCACTTATTTGTTATCATTTTATCCCGTGGTATAGCTCGACCGGCCAGTCTGGTCGGGCTGCCTCCGGTGCATGGTGCCTCCTATTTGGGCGACAAATATGGGCTCCCGCAAGATAGGGTGTTCCTTTGCATCACGGCTGCTTGTAGTGGGCCGTGCCAGTAGGAATTTTTTTGTTGTACTTGGACAATTTACTTTAATTAGTTTTTAAAACACATGCTTGGGGATTGTTAAAAGTTCCTGCTTGCGATTTGAAGAAAAAATGGTCGTGGCATTTTAAAATGTTTACACATTTACAAAGATCACATTATATTGAAGAAATGCCCATGCAATGTTAAAAATATATGCTGAACATTTAGAAAATGTTCAGGAAATTAAAAAAAATGTCCACAATAGTATTTTTTTGCATATATAGTGTTCAAAATGTTCATGATACTTCTGAGAAATCTTCAGTATTTTCTTCTAAAATCTTCGACTTTGTTTTGACCATAGGAAATTGTTTACTCAGAAATAATTCAGTGTACATTTTGCCAAATGTGCAACTTGTTTTTGGAAAAATATTCAACATATAGCCGAAAAATATTCAATCGACATAACCAAAATGCTCAACACGTATTTACGAGAAGCCAAGAAAGTATTTGAAAGTGAATAAAATGAATTTTGACTAAACTTTCAAAATAGAAAGAATAAAAAACGAAGGAAAACTCAATGAAAACTGATGAGAAACAAGAAACAAAACACACCGAAGATAATCTACAAAAAAATAAAAGAAAACTGATAAAGAAAACACAAAAAGGGAAAAAATATCACTTGAAACGTTCTAAAACTAGACAATAGAACCTTTCAAAAACTGCAGTAATGGTTCATTCACGAGCGTCAGTAGCAAGATTAGGATATATCTCACAGTAGGCGAGATAAATATATCACGTCAAATTGGCGGCGAGACGCACATGGCGTGCTCCAACAGCCCCCCCTCCCCCCCCCCTATGTCGCTACTCTGTGCATTCTAGGTTACTGTAAGATCTATGGTGTTGTGGCAGACCATTTCTTTTTCTAGCATTTTTTCATTAAGTTTTCGGAAAAACAAATATGGCAAAAGTGAGTAGTTCCAAAAAAAATGAAGGCTTTTGAAATTTGAGAACATTTTTTCAAAAAAAGAAGAATATTGTTTCATCTTGAGCTCTTTTTCAAAACACATATAGTTTATCTGAAAAAATTAACAGTTTCTGAAAGAGGTGAATAATTTTTTAAAATACAAACATTTTTTCAATATTTTGACTTTAAAAAGACATTTTAAAATTGAATTTGTTCAATATTTGAATCTTTTATTTTAAAAAGTGAATGTTTTTAAAATGTCTGCTTTTTTTTTTGGAAAACCAAACCCATCAAACGAATTGAAACAACTACTACTTTGTCCCCACAAACAAACAAAAACTACCGCTCTATCAAACAAAAACATCTTTTGCAGTGCTTATTGAGGTTGGCATATGCATTATGGAGGTAAACTCAGAGTCGCCACATTGGGATATGCATTATGGAGGTTGTCGAGGTGATGCGCAAACTCAGGGTCTCCATATTTGCCGCCTTCATATCGTGGGACCCACTCATCAGTGCTCAATCATTTTTCCATGATCTCCCTACACACCTCACGTGAGGTGGGGGATCACGTCAAGGTTTTTTAATGCAACACACAACTATCATATGGAGTGCACTCCAAAAGTTGGCCCAGATATGGGTGGTGCTGTATAAATTATCATGATTCTGACAGGTATGGCGACTCCGGTAGAGTATATTTTTTGCGGGTCAAAATCATCATATTATCAGTTATTATGGCGATTAGCCCATTATGATGACTTCACTGGAGCTGCCCTTAGGCCAGTCCCATAAAACTAGGATGTTTATTTTTTGTTGTGTAAGTTTCCCAGCAGATGTTGACTAAAACTTTGTTAGTTTATGTGACAAAACAAACCCAAATATTCATAAAATAAGCAAGTGCCCCAATTTATAGGTAAAGCCAAGGTTTTACAACCAGAAAGTCTAAGCGATTCCAAATATAAACAAGTCTATTAGGAAAACAACACAAACGACACCCAAAACAAACCCAGATGATGATGACTGACTAGTGCGTTATGTCTCGTAATCTATCAGTTCATTGGATCGAGTCATGATTTTGTGCCTGCCAAGTCCTGACATGATAATACCAGTGTCGACATTTGTTTCATTTTAACATGATTTTTTAGTGAATATCACAGACATAGGACTAACATTTCCCAGATTAATATATGCTGAAGTTAACAGACCCCGATCTATCAAGGGGGTTATTCACTAGAAGTTCTAATTATTGGAGATTTATGTAACTCATTTGAGTAATTGTGCTTGGTTTTCTTGACTAAGATCCTGATCATAAAATCTAATGCGATAATCTCTTGGGGAGATAGAACAATTGGGTTTCTCCGCGATGAATATTTCCATGTATTCTGTGAAAGAGGAATTGGATCAAACTCTGCTTGATAGTTGACAGTGCCAATCTTGGAAAATGGTAATGCTATGAAGACAAGAGTTATCTGTTCTTTCAAACGGATAGTGCAAGTTGAGCTCTGCTCAAATTTTTGTTGTTAATCATACATATTGTAGCATTTTTGCTTTTATTGATGAAATCAGGTAAACTTGACCACACTTTTTTTTGCGGGGGTACACTTCTCAAATGACATTGTCTGGCCTCCATTCTCTCCCTTTATCAAAGGGTAAATTGACTGAGCTTGTAAAATCCTTGGTCTCATGCCATCGAAGGACCATACTAATGACTCGATCACCCCCCAATGCATGTTGATGGAGTTTGTACTCTTGTAGTACTACAAATATAACACGCATGGCTTGTCCTTTCGTGCAAAGCTTCATAACACATAGGGTCGTCTACCACATGGTCATCACAAGGGAAAAATGCAACGCTAGTAAGAGCATTGCTGGCCATATAACATTGTACGTGGCCAACGGGAGATGCACACCCAGATTAGTGACATGGTTGATATTTTAAATTTCGTGCACATTTCTTATACCTTCTCTGTCTTTAAGTGACACCTCCTTTCTCTCTCCACTTTTGCAATGTCCACTCTTATATATATCTCACACACAAATTCATGAACACCGTCCACAAAATTGAAGCCTCATACACCAATGCATTCAAAAGCTAGATTGGTTATAGTCTTGTTGATCAAACAATTGGAATAGTTGTTAGTTGTTTGAAAATTAAATATATTTGATTATTCCACATATAGGAGTGGGAGGCGCCAGGAAGTTTGAGAGAACAGGCAACTACCATGGTAGTGCAATATTTTCGAACACCCAAACCATCGGTCTCATCATGGAGAAAAACTTATTTTTGCAACTTTGTGGTTGACACACAACCTCACTGCTCCTATGCTCCGGAGTACTGACTTCTGTTTATGCATGCAATTCACAATGTTAGATGTGTTCTGTGTTGTGGTTGTTCCCCCAATTCGGTTGCGGCCAAGCTGTGGGTGAGATTGACGTGGCAGGTTAATGTACCTAAGCGGTGCAACGGCAACGCTGTGGTGAAATGATGAATTCATTAATGATGTCCTCTGGACTATTACTTGTTCTAATAAGGAGCTCCCCATCCCCTACTTCCATATTTGTGAAACTGCTAAGATCCCAATGACACCTGCCATTCTCATTGCTTGCTCACAGCTATACATCACAACACCACACCAAAACTCTAGCTAAGTGATGGAGTCAAATCTAGAAGATCTCTAGTAGGGGGTCCCGAGCTGGTAGCCTTGGCACGATGGTAATACATGCCACAGGGATTTACCCAGTTTCGAACTTTGTAGAAGAAATAATAACCTACATCATTCTTGATTGTATTGACTTGGAGGGAGTACAAGTTACTGATTGACCTATCATGACATCATATGTGTATGAGAGTTGTTGTCGCGGTCCTCGCCGCTCGGCTTATATAGATACCAGGAATGCCTAGTGCTTACAGGTAGGTCAGTTACATCTAGGGGTAATCGTGATGAAGACAAACCTCTGAGTCTTGGACTACATGCCAAGTCTTCGAAATCTTCCATCTTGACTCTCCTTGGCCCGACAAATGTAGCCCACTGGTTGATAATCTTAGGTCTCTTGACCTGTCCCACATGGTCGGGAGCCGACATGGCAAGCAACCCCTAGTCCAAGACACCATCAGTAGCCCCTGAATCGGTCTTCAGGTCGAAGACGTTCCTCGGCCCTTCCGAATTGTTCTCCATCTTTGGTCATCGGTCTTGCATGCTGGTTAAACAAGTCTAGATCTTTTGTCGAGGAGTCTCATACCTCGGGCACACGAGGATGCCCTTAATACTTGGTGCTTACTTCTTGAAAAAAATGTTCGAGCATTTAAATTTTATTCTAAAATTCAAAAAATGTTCTTCGAATTGAAAAAATGTTTAAGTAGTTACAAATATGTTCAAGGATCAAAATTTTGTTCTAAATTTTTTAAAAGTTCTTGGAATTCAAAATATGTTGAAGGCGTTAAAACTATGTTCTAGGATCCAAATTTTGTTCTTATTTTGAAAGGGGCGTGCTATGCGTCCACTGCCTAATCTTTTTAAAATATTGGTTGGGTCACGAGCTGTCAGATCTAGCGCATCGAGCGGCAAAGCGACGCCTCCACCATTGCAACAGAGGTCCCGTTGCAGAATATTTTTACAACATTGGTCTTGTTGCAGAATATTTTTGCAACAAAGGTCTTGTTGTAAAAATATATTTTTCTCCTTAATTTTTTTTGCAACATAGGAATTGTTGCAGAAGGAACTTATGCAACAGAGGTGATGTGCAGATAAAAATGCAATGAAGATGAAGTTGTAGGAACGCTAGTGCCATTGCCAACCGATGTTGTAGCAGCAACCATCATTTGCCGTCACGGTTTGCAACTATGTTGTTGCAATTTAAACGACGAGACGACCAATGGTGGTTAGGGACGACATGGAGGAAGTCGGCAGCGGTTATGCTTTGCTCGGGTGCTTCGTGGCGGCGACACACGGCCGCCATCTGCAGTTACTCCGCCACATTCAAGCTAGATTGCGGCACATCCTCCCGCTCGTAGCTGCAATAGTGGCTCGTGAGATGGAAAAATGTGTGCTACAGTGTGCTTTTTGTGGATTTGAGGGAGAGATAAAAGTGAATTGACTCATGAAGAAGTCTAGTGCGTGTGAGACATTTCGAGATAAGCATGAGGATGTGAGGTGGGACAGCTACGTGGGACATGCGTAAGTTGCATGAAACGGTCGATGTAGTCGCCGTCTCAGCCGGTTGACGAGAAGCTTTTCCACTTATGAAATTATGTTCTTGGATTCAGAAAATGTGCTAGTTATTCAAGTTTTGTTCTAAAATTCAAAATATAATCTAGGATTAAAATATTATTTCTTAATTCAAAAAATGTTTTGGGAATTCGAGAAATGTTCTTAGAATTCAAAACCTGTTCTACGATTTCTAAAATTCAAAAATTGTTCTTGGATTTAAAAATTATTCAAAGCAGTCAAAGTATGTTCAACGATTCAAATTTTGTCCTAAAATTTTAAAAATGTTCAGCAAATTGAAAAAATGTTTTGGGATTTCAAAATATGTTCAAGGCATTCAAATAATGTTCTTGAAACTCGAAGTTCTTTAAAATAATTCAAAATATGTTCTACAAATAAAGTTTTTCTGTAAAATAGTAGAAATGTTTTGCAAAATCAAAATGTTTTCTATGATTCAAATAATGTTCTTGATATTCAAAAATATATTGTAGGATTCTAATTTTGTTCTGAAATCAAGAAACATGCTTCTGATATTTAAAATATGCATTAAAGGGTGATTTATCATGGCCAATCAGTGACGGATACACGTGTTTGGACTTTGGAGAATACCTTATTGTATGTTGTTCTTCGTCTGGCTTCAACATTCTCACAAACTGCAAAATCATGTCAATTGCTCATCAGATCAAAGTACCTGTGTATTAGTGACTCAAGTTTACATTCATGACAAAGAAACAACTCGCAAAAATGTTACAAGAACAACACCCCTAGTTTACGATCAAAATTACAAGCACGAGAACTCAAAACAGTTCATCTAGAAATTGCTATGACGATTTACCTTCACCCTGTAGAACAATGAAGATCCATCGGATCAGGGCTGAACCTAAAAACAAAAAAAAGCAGCCGAAGCCAAAACAATTGAAATTAGCTACGAAATTTTATTAAAAAGGTAAAATAACAAGTCCGACCAAAGGTGAAGGATGATCTGACGAACCTGGACCAACTAACACATAATAGAAGTTATATACATGGGGATTAACACACCAATCACCAACTACCAATAGAAAAAGGGGCAATCGGGAAACCGTAGCATCTTCTAGAGACACATATCAGAGGGGGAAATTACAAAATCAACGCAAGAAATAGAGATGAGAAGATGAAGTAAAACTACACACCTATTGCCTAAGACACAAAGCGGATCAGAAGAAAATGACGATGAGGAAACAACAGGAAGAGAAGGAATCAGAAGGAAGAGGAGGAACCATATGAGACGAGAGACGGGGAACCGGCCGCAGATGAAACTGATGAGACGATGAAGAAGAACCGGACATTTTTTGACAGGTAACTCGGGATTTATTCAAAGTCAATTTAAGTGGAATACAAATGATCCTCGATCCAAAAGTGGCATCCTACAGGAAGGTTTGAAGCCAGCTTAGCCAGTGTATGGGCTTCAAAGTTAGCCTCCCTATGCTCGAAACAAAAATAAACATCTTCAAACTCCTTCTCTGTGATTTCATGCAACAACGGAGCGTAGTGTGTCGACACAACATTGTCAATGTCGCAAACAACTTCCATGCAGTCTGTTGCATATGTGAGAGATTAAGGTCTTCTGCTAGAGCCAAAACTGCATTGCATGCTTGAACTTCTAAACTTGCAGCATCAACAAGACCATCATAGACAACTGCCGAGGCCCCCATATAATGAGCATCCTTATCCCTGCAAATGGCTGCCGCTGCACCCACATTACCTTAGCGAGATATGCCGCCATCAACATTGATTTTAATTTTCTTACCCTCTGGGGCAATCCAAGTCCGTTTCTTGGACATGAAATAGTAATTTCCTTGCCAACACTATTCTTCTTCTCACGAGTAATCTCCAAGTGCTGTAGGTATCTAGTTATAAAACACATGGCAGAAAGTGGACTCTGAAACTCGTTATCATGTATTTCCCATCTCGTCGCCCACCAAATCGCCCACAATGTGATCAACACATTTGCCACTAGGGAAAATCCTAGCAGTAGCGCGGGTTTTAGGCCTATCAGTAGTGTGGGGCGATGCGCTACTGATAAGGCGCTACAGCTAACGTGTAGCAGTAGCGCCTGCCATCTCACGCTACTGCTATACAAGGATAGCTGTAGGGCGCTTCAGAGAAGAGCTCTACTGATATTATCTGCAGCAATTTTTACAGGACAACGCTACTGGTAAGGCGGCGCTACTGCTAACTTTTGCCCATCGCTACTACTAGTTTTATTAGTTTTTTTCTGCATATTTGTTTTATATTTGAATAGGCTTTATACAATAATCTTTAGCATATCATACACATACAAATGTAATCATAGCATATACATACAACTAGTATCATCAAATCATGTCATCATCATAATTATCATCCAACACAAAGTGGTCTCTCGTCATCATCTCGAAAATAGCAATACAAGTCTCGATTACTTGCAAATACATCGTCATCCATCTAAACAATTATATACGCAAGAAGAGCTATCACTTTGCAGTACATCAGTTTGTATCCCTCTCTCGCATTAGCGTGAACCTAAACTAACTACTGCCTGTCGCTCGGAAACTGGAAACCGGTACACCTGGGCCTGACACTCCGGCCACTCGTCGTATATATACTCCTGGCGTAGCACTTCTTCGCCATCGATGATCTATGCACCTGCATCATCACATGAGTCGATGATATGCAACATATATAGTTGAGAAACAAAAATAGACAGACTTGCCGAAAATAGAAACAACATATCATAAGCATAAATAACAAAGTTCATCGTACCCAAAATGCCCTAACTAGAGTGATCTTCGCTAGTCGAGGAGGAGGACAGTTTAATTACATCACAAATAAAGTTTCGCCGCGCATATCTCAAAGTTTTGTCATACAGAAAGTATGGACTAAACGGACACATTGTCATATATCGACAATCACTCCAACATGTCGTTCCATCCATCGATGTTAGGGAGATAGTCCCCGAGCTTAGTGAAAGGCTTCATGTCGAGACGCTGAGAGGCTACCCATGTTCAGACGTCTTCCCGTGACATTTGTCCTTCTTCGTAGAACATCCCTGTTTTTTTCGACGACCTCCTTCATGATGATTTGGGCAAGTTCGCGCTGGATGTGATAGAACTCAGCTCGAAGTCGATGATCCTCGATATCTCCTACATTCTTTGCCCATTGCAGAATATGGGCATCGCCGGATCTAGGTGACATGCGAAGGTTTTGGTGGTCCCGTCTGTACTCCAACATGTGGTGTAGGACATAGAATCCATCATTAAGAGAATCACTCGGTTGCTGGATGCAGCAGAAGTCGGTCTTATGGCCGAAGGCGAGCCTACCGCCCATTTTCTTCTTGTCCCTGACCTCTCCACCCAGTGATTGGTAGTAAAACATAGCATTGTCGAGAACATCCTTGATGTGGGTGTAATCCTTTTTGTGAATGTTCTTCGACGAGTCCAAGTAAAGAGCGTGTGAGTATCAGGGGTAGAGGATGATGAGGACGGCACGCCCGCCGGTGCGCAAAATAAGTACACCTCAAATTAATTAGCCTTCACCGTGCAAATGAATGATTGAAATTGAAGGAAGGATATCCGTGTGGATGACTTACAAGGGATGATAACGCACGAGAATGAAACTGACGATGTATTCCCTCGCGTATTCACGGTGCTTTGTGTAGACTCCCAAGAAGGCCTCGTGCATGTAGTACGGGTCAGCGACACAGATATAAGGTATCTGCTCAAGCCTGATGATGTAGTTCATGTGCAAGGCATAAAGGCGGACAAACGTAAAATCCAACTTCTTCATGTGAAACATGTCGAATATGTAATCGTATCGAAGGAAGAACTTTTCCGCGATGAAGGCATAAAGGCGGACAATTGCCGCGGAACTTTAACCACATAGAGTGGGTATCCTGGATTTTTCGAGGCGATGAGGCGTTTCTCTATCCACAGCACATCGTCATGAAGTCTCCTTAGATCGCCGAATCTGGCCCCTAGCGCTCTTGCAGGTAGGATTGATTGACCGAGGATATGCCATTTATCCCCATCGGGGATATCTATACGGTCCTGAAGTCGAGGCTGCTGAGGCAGCTGGATCATAGAATCATCTTTTTTGCCTTTCCTCGCTCTCTTCCTAAAGTTCTTTACTACGGGAAGGTCGTCCATAATACGTTCAGCCTCCGGAGACGGCAATTCAGGCACCGACTCATGACTATCAAACCCTGAGTAGGCGCCAGTATAGACATACTGTTGAGTGCCATCATCATCCTCATCCTCATCCATGGCGACGTCATCAGCGACTAATGGAGCCTCTTCCTTACCCCATCTGCTATCACCCAACCCGACACCCGATGCTAATTGGGTAGGTGGGGTGTTGATGTTCATACCTTCCTGCTGCGTGCTCGTGGGTGTGCTCCCGGCCACCTCCAGACAAAGTAGACTCTTTGGCCACAAGAGGACCCATCCATTGCAACAATCACCAAGCCGCCGCGGGGTCTCGTCGTCATCCCCCACTAGTATCAGAGGAGGCAAATTCTCGTGGCCCGGTTTGACACTGGCCACGGAAACCTTGAAGACATTCGGGGGGATCGGCCGGCTGTGGAAAAATGGTTCCTTCGGCTCCATTATCATCGCCTTCCCCACGTCCACCTTCTGGTTGCCGATGGTGTACAATATGGTGCATGGGGTTTCGTCGGCCTGCAAAGAAAAGTCTGCAACGTGAGACATCTGAAAGGCAACGAAAACGGGAGATTATACATTTATTGAAGGGGGACGGTGTGACAGATGACGAGGATATAGACCTGGGGTAGGGTCGTATGCCCGGCCTATACGTCCTACCCAAGTTCACTACCCCAGAAGATAAAAAGACCAAGAGTCAACAGAAGAACACCAGTCAAGTATGTCGAGTGCAATCCACTGGACAATCACATCACTCGACGACCACCCCCTACCGTCACTCGACCATATGGGGAGTCACTCGACTATATCAAAGATTAGGAGTCGGAAGAGCATGCAACGGCCGGACATTCACTCCTTAGTCTTTATGAGCATTAAGAGTACTTAAGACTAGCGTTACCAGTAATGCCCCTTACTTTATGTACATTAAGCCCCTTGTAATGGAGGCGGGCAGGGGTCCTGGCGCACTCTGTATAAGCCGCCCCCTTCTCTGGGACAAGGGTTCTCACCCCCTGTGATTCAACACACACAATCCAATCGACCGCCTCCGGGCACCGAGACATAGGGATATTACTTCCTCCGAGAAGGGCCTGAACTCGTAAACCTCGTGTGTACATCTTCGCCATAGCTAAGATCTTGCCTCTCCATACCTACCCCCTTTCTACTGTCAGTCTTAGGACCACGACAGTTGGCGCCCACCGTGGGGCAGGTGTCTTAGCGACTTGTTGGTGAAGTTGCAAGTTTTACCGATCACCATCATCATGGTTTCCGGCGGCGGATTGGCTGAGGGCCACAAGATCCGTCTCGGCGCGCTCGTTTTCGTCGCCGACGACTCCGCATGGCTTCAAGAAGCTCCCCTGAACACTAAGGTGCTCCCCGTCCGAGGGGCGACACACTTTCGCGCGTGCGTTCGCGGTGTTCTTCTTCGGTAGTCGTCGACTCAGTATCAGTCGGCTCCAATGCCGTTTTCCTTTCCCGCTGTTCGCCGCCGCAAGCGGTCCGGTCGATCGAGGCTTCATCAGTGGTGAAACACGCGGTGGCTCGGCAGTCGACCACCCATCAAGTCGCGACAATCAAGCCCGACGAAACTCTCCATGGCCTGTTCGATCTGTCGACTAGCTCCACGGAGACCGCATCCGAGTGCGATAGCAGCGATCCTGCGGCCGAAGTCTTGATGGTCGATGGGCCTCATATCCCACCCGGTTTCCGCCGCGAGGGCGGCAGAGACGGAGGCGGCGATCCGTCGCGCTTTCACGAGGAATACCGACCCGAGACCCTCTCTTCGCAGGAGAGGGAAGAACTTCATCGCCGCAACATGGATGCACTCCACGCGCCCATTGTTGCAGAAACCCCTGAGGCTCGGGCCTTGGAGGAGGTGCGCTTGGCCAATCTGGTTGAGCGCACTCCACTAGATAACCTTCAGCGGGCTCTCGACGAGCGTGCTCATGAGCGGATCCATGAGTCCAGTCGACGACAGCTTTTTCCACCTCCACCTAAGGTATACTGCACTCCGATTAAGAATCTCACAGCTGCGGCCCGCATAGCAGAGTCGATCCAACCTTCCCAGTCAGAAGCTGGTAGAGGGTTGATGCAGATCTGGGCCCTGCTCAGGGCGGCAGGAGAGCAGAATACAACAGTATCTCAGTCACGAAATAGAATTCACAGCAGATCCGTTGCAGCGGACCCGGTTCAAATCGGCTCACAGCCCAAGATCGCGTCCACGGCGTGAAGGTCGTGGGCAGTATGATCATCCACTCGACCGTGACAATCGTCGTCGAGGGCCCACGCCTTCCCAGAGGAGTGCGTCGTATGTGCCTTGACGGAGCGATGACAGGCGCCGTCATAGTGGTGAGCGCAGAGCTTCAGTCGACCCAAGGGAATCGGGCTTTGATGCGAGGTCTATCCTCGTTCAAGGCTTGGCCGACTGGAACAGGGCACACAGAGAAGACCCAGACAGAGATCGTCCAAGTGGCAGCCGAGTGCATGTTTCTGTTCCCGAGTGTTTTAGCAGAGCCATCAGGGCAGCAGTTATTCCTTCCAACTTCAGGTTGGCTTCCGGAGTCAGTAAGTTCACTGGTGAATCTAAGCCGGAAACTTGGATTGAGGATTACCGAGTGGCTGTACATATTGGTGGTGGAAACGAGGTTGCGATGAAACATATCCCTCTCATGTTGGAAGGGTCGGCCCGAGCGTGGTTAACTCAGTTGGCTCCAAGCTGTATATACAGTTGGGATGAAATGGCTCGAGTGTTGGTCATAACTTTCGAAGGCACGTGGAAACGGCCAGTGGGGTTGACAGAGTTGCAACATTGTGTTCAGAAGCCGGGTGAGACACTGAGAGATTTTATCCAGAGGTGGTCCACGTTGCATCACACCGTTGAGAATGTTTCAGAGCATCAAGCAGTTTGCGCTTTCAAGGAAGGCGTCAAACACAGAGAGTTGGTCTTGAAATTCGGTCGGACTGGAGATATGACTCTGACTCGAATGATGGAGATAGCCACCCGGTACGCTAACGGAGAAGAGGAAGATCGAATCTGTAACGGGAAGAGCAAACCAGTCGGCCAAGAGGCCGGTGGAGGAAATTCCAGTCGGAAACAGAAGCGTAAGGCTGAACCAGCGGCACCTGGAGAGATTGCGGTAGTAAATCAAGGAAAGTTTAAGGGAAAACCAAAGGGGCCCTGGCCCCCATAGAAGGTAAAAGATCAAGCAGGGAATGAAGTGCTAGATTTGCCATGTCACATCCACACTAAAAAAGATGAAGAAGGTAATCTGATTTACCCGAAGCATACCACTCGGCAATGTCGACTCCTAATCCAGCAGTTCCGAGAGAAACAACCCAATGAGAAGGAGAATGAGTCGGACAAAGATGAGGATGAAGAGGAAGACGATGGTTATCCCGAAGTCAATTCCACTCTGATGATTTTTGCTGATGTTGAAAGCAAGAGTCGATTGAAGGTTGTCAACAGAAAAGGGAATATGGTCGCCCCAGCGGAGACGACCACCTACCTGAGATGGTCTCAGACAGCCATCATGTTCGACCAGTCGGACCGTCCCGCTCGTGTGGCCACCCCTGGGAGGCAAGAACAGGTGGTCGACCCTGTGGTTGGGGGCACTCGACTGACCAATGTACTGATGGATGGTGGCAGTGGTCTGAACATCCTTTATACTGAAACCTTGAAGGGGATGGGCATTCCGATGTCCAAACTTAGCGAGAGCAACATGAGTTTCCATGGTGTTATCCCTAGGAAGATCGCCCTCGACGTGGTTTTCGGTGATTCCAAGCATTACCGTAAGGAGAAGTTGACGTTCGAAGTCGTGGATTTCCAGAGTGCCTATCACGCTATCCTGGGTAGGCCAGCCTACGCCCGCTTTATGGCTTGACCGTGTTATGTGTATTTCAAGTTGAAAATGCCTGGCCCCAAAGTTGTGATCACAGTAACTGGAAATAGGCAGAAGGCAGAGGAATGCTTGCAGAAAGGTTCCAAAATCGCCGACGCTCAGATGGCAGCGGTCGAATTGCAAGAGTATCAAAAGAGTGCAGATCCGAGTGATTTGCTCCGAGCCAAGCCTCCCGCTACAAACTCTGCATTTCAGTCGACTGGTGAAACGAAGCTGATTCACATTCACCCGGCCGATCCCAACGCTGCACCGACTCATATTTCAACGACACTCGACAGCAAATCGGAAGAAGCGTTCATCCAGTTCCTCCGTGAGAACTGTGACATCTTCCCATGGAAACGCTCTGACCTGCCAGGTGTACCCAGGGGACTGGCTGAGCATCGTTTGCGTGTATACCCCAAGGTAAAACCCGTCAAAGAGCACCTTCGGCGTTCCGCCGTCCAGAAGAGAAAAGCAATTGGTGAAGAAGTGGCTCGGCTGTTGGCAGCAGAATTCATCCGTGAAATTTACCAATCCGTGTGGCTAGCCAACATAGTCATGGTCCCCAAGAAGGATGATTCACTTTGTATGTGCATTGATTTCAAACATATCAATCGGGCCTGCCCGAAAGATCACTTCCCTCTCCCTCGCATCGATCAGATTATTGACTCGACTACAGGGTGCGAGCGCTTGTCTTTCTTAGATGCATATTCCGGATACCATCAGATCCGACTGTATGGCCCCGACAAAATAAAAACAACCTTCATCACTCCATTCGGGTGCTTTTGCTATGTCACCATGCCTTTTGGTTTGAAAAATGCCGGAGCCACATTCATGAGAATGATTCAGAAGTGCCTGCTCACTCAAATAAGTCGGAATGTGGAAGCATACATGGACGACATTGTGGTCAAGTCTCGCAAAGGTTCTGACCTATTGACTGACCTTGCAGAAACCTTTGCCAACCTGAGGAGGTACGATATCAAGCTTAATCCGTCAAAGTGCACATTCGGAGTTCCAAGAGGAAAGTTACTCGGTTTTCTCGTTTCCGAATGAGGGATCGACGCCAATCCAGAAAAAGTTGATACAATCCTCCGAATGAAGCGCCCAGTGCGAGTGCATGACATTCAGAAGCTGACTGATGAAGAAGTCGATTCATTTCTCGTCTCGGTGAAAAGGCCTTGCCTCTTTACCGACTAATGAAGAAGTCCGATAAGTTCGAGTGGACTGAAGAAGCCGATGCAGCGTTTGCAGAGCTCAAAACCCTGCTTTCCACCCAGCCGGTGCTCGCTGCGCCAATTAGCAAAGAGCCTTTACTGATTTACATTGCAGCCACTGGACAAGTTGTCAGTACAGTACTCACGGTCGAGCAAGAAAAAGAAGGAAAAGCTTACAAGGTTCAACGCCTAGTCTATTATCTCTCCGAAGTTTTGACTCCATCCAAGCAACGATATCCACATTATCAGAAGCTTGTCTATGGAGTATACATGACCATGAATAAGGTTGCACATTATTTCTCTGACCACTCCATCACAGTCGCCAGCGACGCGCCATTGTCTGAAATCATGAATAATAGAGATGCGACTAGTCGAGTGGCGAAGTGGGCGATTGAACTCCTTCCATTGGATATCAAGTTTGTGGCAAAGAATGCTATCAAGTCCCAAGCAATTGCAAATTTCCTTGCCGAGTGGATTGAGCAACAATTACCGACTCAAGTCCACTCGGAGCATTATACTATGTTCTTTGATGGCTCCAAGATGCTAAATGGTTCAGGTGCGGGGGCAGTATTGGTATCCCCCCGTGGAGACAAGCTTAGTTATGTTCTCCAGATTCATTTTGATTCCTCCAATAATGAAGCCGAATATGAAGCACTTTTATACGGGGTGCGTATGGCCGAATATGGTCTACGGTGACTCAGATTTGGTGGTTAATCAGGTGATGAAGGAATGGGATGTCAGGAGCCCAGCCATGACCGGTTACTGTAATGCAGTAAGAAAGCTGGAGAAGAGGTTTGAAGGTTTGGAGCTTCACCACATACCCAGACTGAAAAATCAAGCTGCAGATGAGTTGGCAAAAATAGGATCAAAGAGAGAGGCCTTTCCCCGAAACGTGTTTTTGGAACATATTCATTCACCTTCAGTTCAGGAAGATCCTTTCACCGAAGAGTCTCCACAACCCAAGAGTGCCACAGATCCGACTGAAGCCGAAATCCCAGCCGTGGTCGACTTAGTCATGGAGGTGTTGGTCATCACTCCTGACTGGACAGTGCCATACATTGCATACATTCTTAGGAAGGAACTCCCAGAGGATGAAGAAGAGACTCGACAGATCGTCCGACGGTCTAAAGCCTTTACTTCGATAAATGGACAGTTGTTCAGAGAAAGTGTAACTGGAGTCTGCCAGAAGTGCATCATGCCAGAAGAAGGCCGAATGATCCTCAATGATATTCACTCGGGGACCTGTGGTCACCATGCGTCCTCTCGGACCATCGTGGCCAAAGCATACCGAGGCGAGTTTTATTGGCCGCACGCCAACGAGATGGCAAAGGAAATAGTGGACAAGTGTGAAGGTTGTCAGTTTTATTCCAACATGTCCCACAAACCTGCATCAGCTCTGAAGACTATACCACTCGTCTGGCCTTTTGCTGTTTGGGGATTGGACAGGTTGGACCTCTGAGGATCGGCAGGAGCGGATTCACCCACGTGCTGGTAGCAGTCGACAAGTTGACCAAGTGGATCAAAGACAAGCCCATTAAAAACCTTGAAGCAAGTACTGCTGTGAGCTTCATCAGAGAGTTGATATTCAGATATGGCGTACCGCACAGCATCATCATGGATAACAGATCAAACTTCGATTCTGATGAGTTCAGAGCCTTCTGTACTTCCCAAGGCACGAGGTTCGATTACGCTTCGGTCGCCCATCCTCAGTCGAATCGAGAGGCTGAGCAAGCGAATGGATTGATTCTCAAAGGACTGAAGCCCCGGTTAATGCGTGACCTCAAACACGCGGCAGGAGCATGGGTCGATGAGCTCCCATCAGTTCTTATTGGGCTGAGGACAACCCCCAATCAGTCGACTGGACGGACTCCATTCTTTTTAGTATACGGAGCCGAAGTTGTTTTACCAAGCGATTTGCTCCACAATGCTCCCCGAGTTGAACTCTTCTCCGAAGAGGAAGCAGAGCAAGCTCGAGAAGATGCATTCGACCTCCTGGAGGAAGAAAGAGAGATGGACTTGATCCAGTCGACCATTTATCAGCAAGACTTGCGTCGATTCCATGCTAGGAACGCTAGAGGTCGTGCGTTCCAGGAAGGGGACTTGGTCCTCTGAGTGGATCAGCAGAAGCCACACAAGCTCGTCCCCGCTTGGGAGGGCCCTTTCGTCGTCACCAAGGTACTCCACAACGGGGCGTACCATCTCTTCAACGTCGAGCATGACAAAGATGAACCACGTGCCTGGAATGCGGAACTGCTCCACCCTTTTTATTCTTAAGTATTTAGACTGATGAGATGTAATAAGAAGTACCTCTTAGCTTGATTATCAAAAGACATGGTTATACAATCTTACGAATGGTTGTTGTTGTTTATTTCTTTTGTATGTATTACCTTAGCTGTGAATCCGTTTCGCCTAGGATGAAGTGATGAAAATCCTACCGAGTGGTGAGTCTGCCTCTCACTCGTGGGCTTAGCTGCAGCCCAGTGCTCGCCTAAGGTTAAAAAATCCTACCGAGTGGTGAGTCTGCCTCTCACTCTGGGGCTTAGCTGCAGCCCAGTGCTCGCCTAAGTTTGAAAAATCCTACCGAGTGGTAAGTCCGCCTCTCACTCAGGGGCTTAGCTGCAGCCCAGTGCTTGCCTAAGTTTGAAAAATCCTGCCGAGTGATGAGTCTGCCACTCACTC
>NC_041385.1:41559789-41588454 GCF_002162155.2 Triticum dicoccoides
CTTAGCTGCAGCCCAGCGCTCGCCTAAGTTTGAAAAATCGTACCGAGTGGTGAGCAACCCTCCCACTCGGGGGCTTAGCTGCAGCCCAGCGCTTGCCTAAGTATTGAAAAATCCCACCGAGTGGTGAGCGACCCTTCCACTCGGGGGCTTAGCTGCAGCCTAGCGCTCGCCTAAGTATTGAAAAATCCTACCGAGTGGCGAGCGACCCTCCCACTCGGGGGCGTAGCTGCAGGCCACCGCTCGTCTAAGTATTGAAAAATCCTACCGAGTTGTGAGCAACCCTCCCACTCGGGGGCTTAGCTGCAGCCTAGCGCTCGCCTAAGTATTGAAAAATCCTACCGAGTTGTGAGCGACCTTCCCACTCGGAGGCTTCACTGCAGCACGGCGCTCACCTACGTTCGAAAGACCTTACCGAGTGGCGGGTGAGGCTGCGGGTTACCCACGCCCCTCCCCCCGGGGCTTGCACCGACAAGAAGAAGGACGAGATTGTGTGCACCCAACGGTTGGCCCCTCGGTGATGACAGGAACGTCAAGACCCTTCTTCAATGGGTCGACTGCTGACCCTTCTTCAGCACCATCATTAAACAATGAGAAACCGACCCAACCGAAGAACAGATCACTCGAAGGCAAACCCAACATATTCAAAGATAAATCCAGAGTTTTCTAACCGTGGATTAAAAGTACTCGGGCACCAGGCCCGAAGGAGTTTTAATGGTTACAAAATCACTCGGCCTCCCGAGGCAAATAAAGGTGAAGCATAAAGTTTTTTTTCAATCACTCGGCGGGAGAAGGACTAGCCGGGTCGCAGAAGCTGTCGAGGTCAATGCTGTCGGCAATGCGAGTGGCTGCCTCGAGGAAGGTGTCCATGAAGTCCTGGAAATAATGCTTCTTAGTGTTCGCCACCTTGAGGGCCGCCAGCTTCTCGTCTTTAGCCTCCTTGCAGTGCATGCGAACAAGGGACAAGGCGATGTTGGTGCCACAGAGGGCAGAAGACTTCTTCCACTCTTGCAATCGGCCAGGAATTTGGTTGAGTCGAGTCATCACCGACTCGAGACTTTGAGGAAGTTCTGCTTAAGGCCAGAGTTCGGCGTCCACTCGGGTCATCGCGGCCTTTAGCCGAGCCAGATAGTCGAATGCACTGTCCAAGTGTGATTCCAGTCAAAGCAAGTTCATTGCAACTTCATCTTTCATGGGACAGTTGATGGGGTCGAGACCTATCTCGACCCGTCTAGTTTCAGCTTCAAAGTCCTGAAAGAGTTCTGTTCCATCACAACAAACAATGAGTCGACAGTATTGTAAATCTCAGTCGACGATTGTTATCTAACTGAACAGTCATACCTTCAAGCTTCAAGACAAGCTTTGCCGCGAGTTGTTCCAAATGGGACTCTAGTTTACCTGTCTTGGCCCTGAGACCGTCGACTTCAGTAGTCAGGTTCTCCTTGTCCTTACTCAGTTGCTCGACCTCCCGATTGGCATCCGAGACGGCAGTCTTCAGCTTCGCATTCTCCTCCTCTAATTTGCCGACTAAAGCCAGCTTCTGGTCTGCAAGCTTCGTCTTCTCGCGTGCTTCCTTCTGAGCGGCTGCCAGATCTAGGTCCTTCTGCTCCAAAGCCTCCTTCATCCTCTCTAAATAAACAACACTCTTCAGAAGAGACTAAATTTGGCGGTTTTCACTACGCACATCTGCTTATGTGAAGTCACTTGGCTCTAAGAGATTGAATGAAAAACTGTGGAAAGTCTACTAAGTAGACGGTGGAATGGTTACCTCCAATGATAGCCGTCTCTTCCTGAGTAGTCTTCAGATTCTTCTTGGCAAGTTCAAGGTCGAGTTCAACGCTGATATGCTTCTTCTTTAACTCCGAAAGATGAGCTCCAAGATTACAAGACCTCTACAGTCAGCAAAAGTGACATGTCAGTCAACAGAAATAAATGGCACCGACGGGGAAAGGCCACTCTAAGACTACTGTCGAATCAAATATCCAACAAGTAGTCTTGGGGACTACACCCAGTGGGTGCACTTAGCGTGCCCCCACTGCTTCAGATCAATACTCAACAGGGTCTGCCCAGCGTGAGTTCAAAAAAAGAGAGAGATACATTCTAAGACCTCAGTCGACTGCCAGCAGTCGACCGTGGTCTCGGGGACTACACCCAGTGGGTGCACTTAGCGTGCCCCCACTGGTTCGGATCAATACTCAGCAGGGTCTGCCCAGCGTGAGTTCACGCAGTCTACTAAGATTCTACTCAAGTCGAGTGGAATGGAAATTTTCAAAGCTATAAGCAAAGAAACACCCTAGTGGGTGATCAGATACAAGACAACATTCGAAAGTTCAGTCGGAGTCTTGCTGACCTGAACATTGGCCTGAAGGGCAGTACTGGCGTTGTAAGCCACTTGACTAGCCTCGTGCACCACCTTCACCTGCTCCATGACAAGGTTCACCTAGTTGTAGTCGAGGGGGTAGCTCCCCTAGTTTGCGCGCGTTAAAAATTTTGTGATCCCATGCTAATCGAGGTTGTAGCCTCCCCACTTAGATTTTGCCTTAACGGGTGTCGTGGGTGATTCCGGACATTGGTAAGTCAGGTTGGTGTGTGCGGCCATGTGTGTTTTCAATTAAAAGACCGTAGACGGAATTAGTCCCGATGGACTAACGGAATCCATTACTCGTGGGTAAGGAGTACACCCTATGCAAAGATTATATCTATTCGAATAGTCGTGTCCATGGTTAAGGACTACAGTCTGGGATGGGTCAAGTGTCGGTCTTAGTGTCGGTCTTCGGAGGAAAAACTGCTAAACCAGAACATTGGTTATGACCTGTGACATATGATGATTATGATTATTATTATTGTGGACTAACCATTTACATTATTTGAATTATCAAGTATCCCTGGGACGGTTCTACCTCCTGGATATTCACTGTGATTAAATTATTTATAAGCCCTTTATGTGGTGTCGCTCAGACGCCCGACTGTGGCATGCTGGTCATTTAAATTATTTATAAGCCCTTTATGTGGCGTCGCTCAGACGCCCGACGGTGACATGCTTGTCATTTAAATTATTTATAAGCCCTTTATGGTGTCGCTCAGACGCCCGACTGTGGCATGCTTGTCATTTAAATTATTTATAAGCCCTTTATGTGGTGTCGCTCAGACGCCCGACTATGGCATGCTTTATATTATTACCCTTTCGAGGCGTCGCTTCAGACACCCGATCGGTGCATCCTACTCCTACTCCATTATTGTATATTCATGTTGTATATGAATAACCTACTTGAGTGCATCATGGATTTTATTTTATGACAGATGTTGTGATCATGAAATATTTTAAAGCATGATTATCATTCTTATATTATACCTGTGTTCATAATGTTTGCGAGTACATTCAAAAGTACTCACTGGCTTGTCCCTGCTTATTGTCTTGGCCAGATTTCTTGCACGGAGAGGAGCGTTGCGATGACAGCCCCAGAGCATATGTAAAGATGATAGCAGCCTCGCGAAGATAGGAGTTATCCTGGTCAGCTGTTCCTATGGGAAATGGAGCCCCATAGAGGCTGGTGAACCACAAACCGCTTCCGCCATCAGCCACTAGAAACCTTGTGTTATACTCATAGGCCAAAATGGTCTTGTGCTACATATCATGTATTTTTCTTGGAGTTTCTCTATCAAGTTGTGTCTAATCAGCTAACTGTAATCCTGGGGCTGGTGTGCACAAGGGCCATTTTCAGGGAAATTAATACCCCGAAAATCCGGTCCTGATAACCTTGGTATCAGAGCCAGGCTGACCATTGGCTAATCCTATCTTAGCCAGGTCAATAAACCTAGATTAACCAATCCACCAGACCTTAACCTAACCCTGACCAAGCTTCTCGTGTAAGATGGCCACACAGTGACCCCAACACCTTTTGGTAGTCGGTGCCCAACCTATCAGCCTAGCCTCTTGATCACGCGCCAGTGACCGACACCTAAATTGTCTCACTCGCAAGCGTGCGAAGAAAGACTCCGTTCCCTTTTTCTATAAAGAGGGCACGCTAGCCTCAACCCAGCACAACACAGCCTCTTTCCCAAACCAAGCCATAATGCCTAGCACCGTCGTGCACAATGAGACCATAGAAAACAACCTTGGAGGTTTTGTGACCGTGCTAGCAAACCTCACCCGCCGTGCCTTTGCATTGGAAGAGCCCCCATAATATGTTGTGTACCAAGGGCCCATGAGCGGTGAGAGCCGTCAATTATGGGCCACTATGCACATCTATGGTAGGGGTCTATCGCCCAAACGCCCCTACCGGTTCACCGGAAGGACGACTTCCTTTGAGCCACAAGCCATCCAACTAGCGGCTCGAGAGGCTATAGTTCAACTTAGGCACTTGTCTCCTAGAGTTAACTGTCGCTCGTTCTACTGCTACCCCAGCCGTGATGGGTATGGTAGGCCACCCCAGGTTGCCAACAGAGATCACGAGACGGATCCTGCATTGTTGCATCTGGTGCGCTATGTAAGTGCACTAGAGGAACTGTTTGATCAAATCGCCCTTGATTTGATCGCAGCTCGTGGAGAACTGGTTCGTCGAGCCCCGGCGAGAGGAGAAGATGAGCCCGACACTGACAACCCAGTCGTACTGTTCAGACAACCAATCGAGTCTTTGAGGTCTACCCCAGCCATCGACCAAAATAATTTGGTGTCCCCAGAAGTGCTTCGTCGCCTTTTGGGAACAGGCTCCAACGGGATTGTGGCCAACAACCCCCGCGTTGGTCATCATCGCTACCCCGACCCTGCAGCCCCTCAACTCCATCCAGCTAACCCCGACGGTGAAACCCGTGGAGAATCCTCGACGTCCACAAGGCACACCCGCTTAGATATTAACGAGGTAGACTAAGTCACTCGAGTAGTACCGAGTCTTAGTACGTCCATGCCTTGTAATGGTATAGTCTTACACCGCCATAAATAATCTCAACCGTCTTGTGTGCCTCTGTTGTGTATAGTAGCCATGCATAAATATGTTAGCTTGTGGTTGCATTTTTAACTCTGGGCACAGCTACCAAAACCAACACGACGACACCCACGGTAATGCATCACTTTTGTGAGATATGTGTATCTATAGCATTGACCCTGATCCCATAGAGCAGATTCAAAAAACTAGTTGCCCCACACCGTAATTGATAACCCAGCCCCAATGCTATATAAAAGGCCATCTCGTGACCTTGCCAAGTATCCCTCACCTTGTACACAACTCTCACAGCCATTTCTTTACCATGCCGAGCCCCAATATTTATCTGAGAAATCCAGATGCAACCCCATGTAGTTTTGTTAAAATATTGTGGGACTTTACCTGCAGTAACATGAGTGCTACCCATCCACCCCAGTACGAGCTGCTCAAATCGAGGATCACCCCATCCACCTCGAAATATTGGGCAGTAGTGCACATCCCTCCCGCAAACCCAAACCAACACCCAATGGAAGTCTTATTTGTGGGGAAATCTATGCTGACTCAGAAAATGTCCATAGAAGCTGCTGTGTACGAAGCTCTTTCTCGCCTTCGATTCGCGGTACCCTATGCCAGCGATCGGGGGTATTATTACTTCCTAAGTCGTGCAACACCCGGAGAAGTAACATCTTTTACCGGTGGACGAATCAAGAGAGACCCAGTACTGTCCAACCTTGCCTAGTATATCATCGCTCAAGAGCGTTTGACCCAACGAGTAATGGGTTATCTCCAGAGCCTCGCTGATTTAAATCCTCAGATCACCATCGGCAGACCACTGAGGCCGGACCAGGAGAGACGCGTTCATCGACTAGTCAATCCGCTTCCCCCGATAGAAGAAGAGTGTGCCCCAATCCCAGAGACGTTTTCTCAGGACCTTGTCCATTTACCATTGTCGTTGTAAACGTCACTGCTATGTTTATTGTCTCAGCATTTATTTGTGTGTTACAACTTATGCGTGGTATCCTAAAAATTGTGCGATGAATTAAATTTTTTGTTTCAATTAATGTGAGTGGTTTCTACTGCTGTTAATTTTTATTAACTCTTTTCGCTCTCGGTAAATCCTGAAGTGAGATTTTTCCCTGAGTTGTTGCAGTGTATATCTCTGCACGACATAGATTTTTATTCCCACAGCACCACGACAATAGACACACAACCACAACCACTCGACCATATACACTAATTGCAAATACACATGCACCTGTTGCACCTAATCACCCCCCAGCACACCGACAACAGTTAGCACCCGACACCGCACTTAATCCTCATGATCACCGCCACCGCGGAGAGCTAACACTCGAGCGGCTGCATCACGACGATCATCAAAGATCATCACGCACAAGAGCAGAGAGAACACCACCAATGCCGCCAACCCTCCGCACATCAGGATCACGTACCAGTCCGTCATCACCTCCGCCATTAGAGCCTCGTTTTGAGCTCCTGCAAACAGAAATGGAGGAGAAGGAAGGAGAAGGAGGAGCCAGGCCAGGTGTGAGGAAGAAGAAAGGAGCACCTCGGTCGTTTTATAGCTCGAGATCGGTGTACGGTGGGCGAAGTCCACCAGCGCCGCTTGTCGCTCGATCGCCGGTGTTCGGAGGCAAATCCGCGAGTAGTGCCGACAGCGCACTGGCCCGCGTGGTGAGTGCACGCGGCGTCGGCAGCTAGCACGCCGCGCACTACCGCAGTACGGCCTAGATGCTCTACGCGCTAGGCGTCGCCGGTGGAGAAAGTGCGGGAAAGCGCGTGGGAGAGAGGAAAGAGAGAGCCAGAGGTAGGAGAAGAGACTGACAGTGGGCCCCAGGTCCACCTGTCAGCCAGAGAGAGCACTGTGCTCTCGGGTACGACCAGCGTATTTTAGTAATTTAGAATTTTAATCTAAATTTGCTGTAACCAATAGTAGAAATTTCCCGTAGATTTTTCCATGCAACACCAGTATTCCACACTGTAGTTTTACACCATTTATTTGCCCGCATACTGTAGCCACGTTTTAATTGCATGAGTAGAATGGTTATTTCTGTGATATTATTTTTGAAATAGTAGGAGTAATTTTGTTTTAAAACAGCCCTTAGCAAATCTCGAGGACGAGATTTTTTTCTTAAGGGGGGTAGTGTTGTAACACCCCAAAATTTAACCATGATTTATTAATTAAAATTTTTCCCTGATAAATTAGATTTTTATTTCTGGGTTTATCTTTTGATCTCAGAACCACTCTTTTCTTTCATATTGTGGAGTTTTTACCCCAAGTGAAAACTCTCCAAATATATTGTTAGACTTATATACCCTCTCTAGAAACAATTCTTTTATCAGTGGAATTATTTGTATGATTATCTTCCCTGAGCTCTATTTCTCTTAAAAATGATTTTTATAAGATTTGGGGTCCCATTTGCACTACAACCCTTTTAAATACTCCTTTAAAAATTCCACCAAAATTTGGGGATGACATGTGAGGTCCCTAAATCACTTTTATGCAAAAACCTCTCTTAATCATTTGGAGATTTTGAGCCCTACCTCAAGTTTTCAAATCTGGATCAGTCTGTGGTTTGCACTGCAACCAATTTAAATATTTCTTTAAAAATCACATAAAAATTTGGAGATGTTAGTAGATGCATATAAATCGTTTTTATGCAAAAACACATGAGTCTTCTTTGAAGTATTCGAGCAAATCATCCTCTTTTGCTCTCTGGCCCAGTAGGGTATTTTCTACTACAACTCTATTTTATTTTACTCTTGTGCCCATGATTCTTTCTCCTGCTTATAAACCACCCTACAAAACCCTTAAGTCCAGGAGATTGGACCCATTGGAATATTTTTGACCCATGCAATGATAGCCTTTAGTTTCTGCCCAGATTTGGTTTTCTAAAAAACCTGCACTAACAAGTTTCTGGTCATGCCCTAACAACCTTGCCACCCTCTTTATCATCCAAAGAGACTATGTTCTGGAGTTTTTGGCCACCCCAAGAGTTGCCTAGATGCCCATGACATTCTGTCGAACAGTTTGTGTGCATGGCCAGATTTGGCATGATTTTTAGTTTGCATTGTGGACTTGATCCTCTGACCCGGCAAGCTTGTCCACTAAGCCCCTAGCCACCCCTAAACTAGACCTGTTAACTGCCAGCCTTGCTCAGACCCTCTAGCGCGCGATGGCATTGCGTCGAGCACCTGGCGTGCGCGCCCAGAGCGCACGTTTTGCATGCGCGCACACCGAGCCGCTGATGAAGCTATGTACCTAGGGTAGGGTCATGGACCTGTCCAAAATACGATCTCCAAGGACATCTCTAGAAGAAACCACCTCTCCATGGACTCGAAGACACTCGACCATGAAGCCGGTCAATAAGTAGCCTTTATGGTCATCATAGCACTTTATTTTGGGGCGTTACCAGTAACGCCCGATCTTAATGTACCTTAAACCCTACATAACTGAGGACCGGAGGGGTCTGGCGAACTCTATATAAGCCACCCCTCTCCTAAGTGTAAAGGGTTCGCACCCCTGTAACTCATACACACATAATCCAGTCGACCACCTCTGGGCTCCGAGACGTAGGGATGTTACTTCCTCCAAGAAGGGCATGGACTTGTAAATCTCTTGCGTATACAACTACTCCATAGATAGGATCTTACCTCTCCATTCCTACCCCCTACACTACTATTAGATTTAGAACCACGACAGTTGGTGCCCACCATGGGCAGGTGTCTTAGCGACTTATTGGAGAAGTTGCGATTTTTCTGATCTCCTTCATCATGGTTTCAGGCGGAGCTCTGGTTGAGGGCCGCGAGATCCGTCTCGGCGTGCTCACATTCACCGCCGACGACTCCGCTTGGCTTCAGGAGGCTCCGCTCGACATCGACGCGCTCCCTGTCTCCGGGGCGATGCACTTTCGCGAGTGTGTCCGCAGCGTCCTCCTGCGGCAACCGTCGACCCAGTATCGGTCGGCTCCTGTGTCGTCCTCACTCCCTGTTTCCCGCCGGCGCAAGCGCTCCGGTCGGTCGAGGCTTCAGCGCTGGGTGAGACACGCGGTGGCTCGCCAGTTGGCCACCTCCCAAGTCGCGGCGATCGAGCCCGACGAATCTCTCTACGGCCTGTTCGACCTATCGACTGGCTCCGTAGAGACTGCATCCGAGTGCGACAGCAGTGATCCAGCGGTGGAGGTTCTGATGGTCAATGGACCATGCAGTCCTACCGGTTTTCCCCGCACCGACGGAGACGACGGCGGAGGCGATCCGTCGCATGCCCATGAAGAGTATCTCCCCGAGCCCCTCACTTCACTGCAGAGGGAAGAACTTTGCCGCTGGAACATGGATGCGCCGCAAACTCCTATCGTTGGAGAAACCCCCGAGGCTCATGCCTTAGAGGACGCGCGCTTGGCCAACTTGGATGAGTGCACTCGACTGGAGAACCTCCAGCGAGCACTCGACGAGCGTGCGCGGCTACGGGTTCCAGAATCCAGTCGACGTCAACTCTTTCTACCACTGACTCAGGTATATCGAACTCCGATTCAGAATTTAGCAGCTCAGCCCGTATAGCAGAGTCGATTTAGCCTTCCCAGTCAGAGGCTGACAGAGGCTTGTTACAGATCAAAGCATTACTCCGGGCAGCAGTAGATCAGAATTCAGCTGTATCGCAGTCGCAGAATAGGATTCACAGCAGATCCATTGCTGCAAATATTAGTCCAGTCGGCCCATAGCCCAAGATCGCCCCCGAGGCGTGAGGGACGTGGAGACCGGCGTGATCAGTACCCGAACCGTGAGCAGTATGATCACCGACTCGATCGTGATGATTGACATCGAGTGCCGACCCCTCCACCAAGGAGTGGATCGTACGCGCCTCGACAGAAGGATGACAGACGCCATCACGGTGTTGGGCGAAGGATTCCACTCGACCCCAGGGAACCAGGCTTTGATGCGAGATCCATTATCGTTCAAGGTTTCGTCCACAGTAACAGAGCTCACCGAGAAGGTCATGACAGAGATGTACCCACCAGCAGCAGAGTACACGTCTCAGGACCAGAGTGTTTCAGCAGAGCCATCAGGGCCGCGGTGATTCCTCCCAACTTCAGGTTGGCGACTGGAGTCAGTAAGCTCACTAGTGAGTCTAAGCCTGATACTTGGCTTGAAGACTACTGAGTGGTTGTTCAGATTGGCCGCGGCAACGATGAAGTAGCCATGAAACACTTGCCTCTTATGTTGGAGGGCTCGGCCAGAGCATGGTTGAATCAGTTAGCACCCAGCAACATTTACACTTGGGAAGATCTGGCTCGAGTGTTTGTCAGAACATTTGAAGGAACTTGCAAGCGACCATCAGGGTTGACAGAGCTGCAATCTTGTGTGCAGAAGTCGAATGAAACTTTGAGGGATTACATCCAGAGATGGATCACGTTGCATCACACGGTAGAGAATGTATCTGATCACCAGGCAGTCTGTGCCTTCAAGGAAGGCGTTAAATACAGAGAGCTAAATCTATAATTTGGTCGAACCAGAGACATTTCTCTGAGTTGAATGATGGAGATTGCCACCAAGTATGCCAATGGTGAAGAAGAGGATCGGCTCCGGAGTGGCAAGCACAAGTAAGTCGCCCACGAAACCGGAGGAGGGAACTCCAGTCGGAAGCAGAAGCGGAAAGCCGAGCCAACTGCTGCTGGAGAAGCCTTGGTCGTGACTCAAGGAAAGTTTAAAGGGAAGCCCAAAGGGTCTTGGAACCCTAAGAAGGTGAAGGACAAGGAAGGAATGACGTGTTGGATTTGCCGTGCCACATCCACACAAAGAAAGATGAGGAGGGTAAACTCATTTACCCGAAACATACCACTCAACAGTGTCGGCTCTTGATCCAGCAATTCCAGGGGAAACAACCCAAAGATAAGGAAAAGGAGTCGGACAAAGTTGAGGACAAAGAAGATAGTGATGATGGATATCCCCAGGTCAATTCCACCCTGATGATTTTTGCAGACGTTGAAAGCAAAAGTCGATTGAAAGTTATCAACCAAAAAGTGAATATGGTTGCTCCGGCGACACCCAGTTATCTGAAATGGTCTCAGACTGCCATCACATTCGACCAGTCTGATCACCCAACACACATAGCCAACCCTGGGAGGCAAGCTCTGGTGGTCGACCCAGTCGTTGAAGGCACTCGACTGACTAAAGTTTTGATGGATGGTGGCAGTGGCCTGAATATACTATATGCAGAGACGTTTAAAGGGATGGGTATTCCGATGTCCAGACTCAGTACCAACAACATGAGCTTCCATGGAGTCATTCCTGGAAAGAAGGCCGAGTCACTCGGCCAAATTTCTCTTGATGTGGTTTTCGGTGATTCCAAAAATTACCGCAAAGAAAAGTTGACGTTTGAAGTTGTGGATTTCTAGAGTGCTTATCACGCTATTTTGGGCAGGCCAGCTTATGCATGTTTTATGGCTCGACCATGGTATGTGTACCTCAAATTGAAGATGCCTGGTCCCAAAGGCGTGATCACTATTACTGGCAATCGAAAGAAGGCGAAAGAGTGCTTTTAGACAGGATCAAAGATCGCCGATGCTCAGATGGCAGTGGTAGAGCTGCAGGAAGACCAGAAAACTGCAGACCCGAGTGATTTGTTGCAAGCCAAGAAGCCCGCTATGGAATCAGCGTTTCAGTCGTGTGGTGAGACAAAATCGATTTACATTCACCCGACCGACCCCAGTGCTGCTCCGACTCATATCTCTACAATACTCGACTCCAAATAGGAAGAAGCGCTCATCCTGTTCCTCCATGAGAACTGTGACATCTTCGCATGGAAACCTTCTGACATGCCGGGTGTTCCCACACTACAAGAAATATGTCAACTAGTGACCTTCTATCAGTGACCCTGGAAGAATTGGTCATAGATCTATGACCATTTGAGACCAATTGGTCAAAAGCTGTTCGGGGGGCTCCAAACCCTAAACCATTGCGACCATTTTGGTCAGAAAGGTCATAATGTCCTTACACGAAATGGTCATAAAGCAAACAGTGATGGTCCGCTGCCTTATTTCTAGTTGTTAACGACCAATATAGATGGTCATAGCCTTGTAGATTGTGGTGGGTTGTGATGACTAGGTGCCATCTCATCAGTTTTGCCTATGTGACATGTCCATGTGTCAATTTTTGCCCTAGGTTGTGAAGCAACCTATATTTCTGTTATTCCGAAAATTCCCAAAGAATTCTCATAAATTGTTTGGATCATATCTTCATCAAATATGTCAAAAACCTTCCTTGCCTAGTTCAAAAATAACTCAACAATATTCATTTTCCTATTCTGTTTAGAGCAACACTTTGTGAAGGAAGTACCATTGTGGCATGTCTAAATGGTATCCATTTTCTACAGTGCTTTCCTCTACCCAAATAAACATCCTCCACCAAATGCCAGCTCAATCCATTCATTATTTTGAGCCCAGCTTCAAAATTCGTATTTATGTCCAGTGTTGTACTTTGCAAAGCAAGTACCACCTAGGTTCCTGCTTTTGAGCTGAAAAATTTGTGAAGATGGTCTTCTTAGTAACTGATCATCCTCATCCAAAACTCACGCCCATTACCCATGTGCATTTCTCGTACCGCTAATCAAACACGTGGCTACTTATTCATGTTTAGCATCGATCGGTCTCCTCGTGAGAATCTTATGTTGTGATTTTCTTCCTAGCACCTACCTAGGGAGTGACCAACCCACTAGACATGCCTAGCCCGCCCAGAACACATGGCAATGCCATGGTCACGCGGTGACCACGCGGCGGGCATGTGAGTTTACGCGCTCTAGAGTTGGAGCCCTCGCCCACCGTCCAAACCTCGACGTATCGCCACCAAAGCATTTATTTATGATTAAATAGGTACTTATGTAACTAGAAATGATTTTTGAAAAAAATAAATGGCAAACTATGAGGCAGCTGCAGTTCAAATTTGACCCGCTTCCTACTGAATCGGTAGGAATTTGTCTTTTTCACCAAAGGTGGATCAAAACTTTTGACACCCAACCATTTTGTCAATTGTGCATTAAATATGGCCTAGTATTTTATAAAATTGGTTTGGTCCAATTTTGTAACAAATATATGGTAGGTCCTTCACGAAAAAAACTCATTTCAGGCACTCGGAAAATGGAAAATGAATTTTTAGTGAAAAGAAAATGAAAACTTCCTTTAGCAACATTGTTTGTCATTCCAATATGCACCCTTGTGCATAATATGAGATCATTTTAACAAACTATGCCATGAACGTGGCCATAAGATTGATCATTTGGCTTGAAAGCCATGAATCTTCACGCATGACATCTCATTTCCGAGAACACTTTTTAAAAATAATTTCCGTATTACGAGTTTATTATTTTTCCTGGAAACTTGGTCACATATAATGACACAATGCGAAGGTTTTCCAATTTTTCGATTTTTTTTGAATTTTTTATGCCCGTTTGAAAATGCGATCAAAACGGCGGGCTTGACCGTTCCTAGCTAGTGGTTGAATCTTGGAAAACTTTTGGTGTTTCTCTGATTAAATAGATACTTTTGTACCTACAAATGATTTTTGGAAAAAATA
The DNA here is from genome assembly GCF_002162155.2 of Triticum dicoccoides. Taxonomy (NCBI): domain Eukaryota; kingdom Viridiplantae; phylum Streptophyta; class Magnoliopsida; order Poales; family Poaceae; genus Triticum; species Triticum dicoccoides. The sequence continues at coordinate 41,573,289 of NC_041385.1, forward strand.
AAAAGCAAACTATGAGGCAGCTGCAGTTCAAATTTGACCCGCTTCCAACTGAATCGGTAGAAATTTGTCTTTTTCATGAGAGGTGGGTCAAAACTTTTTACACCCAACCATTTGGTCAATTGTGCATTAAATATGGGCTAGTATTTTAGAAAATTGATTTGGTACAATTTTGCAACAATTATTTGGTAGGTCCTTCACAAAAAAACTCATTTTGGGCGCTCGAAAAATGATTAAAAATAGATAGAAAGATCAGAAATGCATACAAATTGGTGCTCATCCATAAAATGTGGTACAATTTGAGTGAAAGTTTGTGTGATGCCATTTTGCAAAATATTTTTGATAGCTGCTTCACAAAACACTCATAGTTTTAGTACTTAGAAACTATTTTAAACCATAAATTTTCTGAACCAATCAGGGCTCTTCCCACGGATCACCCCGTTAGGCGATCTGAACCGTCCGTTCTAGCCGATCTGAACTGTCCACCTCTCTGCAGCACAATCCAAACCCTAAGCAGCCCGCGCCCGCCTCTCTCTCCCCCTCTCTGCCGCCTCTCCCCGATCCAGATCCAACCCAAGCGCCCGTCCTTCGCCGCCGCAGACACGACGTCACGGCCTGCTCCTCGTGGTGGCCGCGCCGGTGCTCTGCGCCGCGCAGAGCCCCATCTCGTAGCCGTCATTGGTCGGCGCGCCCACTGCATCCCCGCTCCTCCGCCTCGACGCCGACTATCGCAACCCTCTCTCCGACCCTAACCCTCTCTCCCTCATATCTCAATAAGCCGCCGCCCGTATCCCTACCCCCGCGTAGCCCAACCCAATCTGCCGCCGTCCTCTACCCAGACCCCTTCCCGCTCCGGAGAGCCCGCCATGAACCGTGTGCGGGCGGCAGCGCAGCGGGAGCAGCACGGGCTTCACCTCCCCGGGCCGTGTCTCCCCTCCTCCTCCACCTCCTTCGTGGCCTCCCTCCCGGGCACCGCCCGACAGCAGCCTCGACAGGGACGACCTGGACCCGGACCCGGTCGCGGCTACCACGGAGGCCCTCGCCACGGTCGACCTCTCCGACGACCCGGATGACACCGCCACCGCCAAGTCCGGTTCCAGCAAGCCCCGTCAGGCAGCCAGAGGCGGCGGCCCCATCGTCAACGTCACCACAAACTACAACGTCACCGTCAACGTCCTCAACAGCGTCGATGAGCCGCTCCTCATCACCTGGTATGCTCACTCCCCACTCCCCACACTGCTCTCATTTGCAGGCTGAGTCATTACAGTCATGGGTTCAGTGTGAGTGATGGCAAGCAAGTGTTGGTCTGATCATTTTTCAGTTTTGGCTCACATATGCAGGGACGACATCTAGCAGCGGAAGAACTGCTGGCAGGATGACGTGCTGGGCACCAACTGCCCCATCCCGCCCGGATGGAACTGGACCTACAACTTCCAGGTCAAGGGCGACGCTTGCAATTCGCTCGACTATCCAGAAGCTTTGTTGATTTGTGTGACAACCTTGTCTCTGTAGTGACTCATTTAGGAGCTGTTGCAACTAGTAGTACTCTGTATTTTAAATGCTTGCTGTTGTAGACTTGTAGCGGTGCATCTGGTATTTGCAGTCAACCGTGATCTAATGCATCTAGCAGCGGGTTATAAGGTCAAATGCTAGTTGCTGTAGTGGTTGGCGTCGGATTTGTGGTGGCCAGTTCCATGGCAGCAGGCGCTCACAACTGGCCAAGGATCATTCATGCTCAGCCCCTTTGTTTCGCACCTCACGTGCCGCTGCGCCCGGTTGACCTCGCTGCAGTGCACAGAGGGGTGGTGGTGGCGGTTTGGTTAATGTTCTCTGGTTCGTTCGTTGGCTGATTAGGTGCCATTGCCTGTGCTTGAGTAGAGTTTAGTACACTTCGACGTGATTATGCACTACTACAACGCGCCTGATTGTCCACAGCTACAATTATTTACTTTGTTTCAGATGCGTGATTGTAGTTTATTTCTAAACAAAAGACATGGAGCACAATTTTTTTGTTATTCTGGAGTAAAAAAATTTTCTTTTGTGCTGTGTTGCAGAAGACGTACTCTTGTGTAGTTCAGTTAGAATAATTGCGATCTCTATTATCCAGTATGACCTTATAACAGTTTGGAATGACCTGTTTTGATTTACGAACACTTACTAGCCATAGTAGTCAGTGCTTAGCTCTGTATGGCGGTCGTTGCTTCGTTGAATTGCTTGGCGTCGTTGTAGCCCTAGTACTCAGTGCTACTGTTTCCACAATCGATGCTTACGGCCACTATTTTAATCCTTAACATCCACTTCATATTCTTCTAGTACTGATATTTTTCTCTAAATTAATAATTTTTCGCAGAGAAGCTGCAACCTGCAGAACGCAAGAAAGGGCTGATGTGTGTTGCATCCTTGCCATTTCTGGACATCAAGGTTGGACAGACCTACCAGATGTCCTGCTTCATTCAATTGTTGCTCTGTTGGGCTCCTTCTCTGACCTTCTTGCCTTTGCGGTTTGTAGGTTCTTGTCATCATCCTGTGTGAGCTGCCTACAGCTCATCCATCCCACCAACCCCGATAATTTTTATATATGCTTTCTGTGGGTTTCCATTTTTTATATATGATTGCTATGGGTTTCCATTCAAAGCTATAAGATCGTTAACTGCTATCTTATTTAGTTTTTTTCTTCCCTGTATATGTCAAGCTTAGTCATGTTTACACACAACTTCAGTAAATGGCATTGTATATGTTTTTCTCAGTAAATTCAAGACATTGTATTCAACACTAATCCCCTAAGTATGCCATGAGCATGTGAATAGCTCAATCCTGTTGTCTTTGTGCTTAGTGCTTACTGCCTAGGTGTTCTCAGTTTACAAAGGGTTTTGGGAGTACTTGCCTGTTGCAAATGCATGGGCCTGTTGTTAGATACATGAGTCTGACACTCCAGTGATTTCTAACTTAGACACTTGTATTTATGCAACTTTACCAACAATTTTGTTTGCAACGGCATTATGCATAGGAGGCAGGACTATACAAGTGAATTGTTACAGTAAGGTCCTTCCATGGATTTCAAGTGGCTCCTTGAGTTGTAAGATGCAGCTCTAACATAGAATATATTTTGAATGTTTCCAAAGATACTCTCTATTACGTTTACTTCAATATATACATGCATGTTACTGATAGAAGCTGGCTGCAGGAATAAGTACACATATATACTCTCTTGTACAATACATTGCTAGATCACTCACTAGGCATTATGTAATACTACTAGGAGATATGGGTGAGGGACTAAAAGGATGATACGCTTCCATGAATTTATTTGTAAGAAGTTTTTCTTGGCTGTGTACAAATCAGCCCAAATGAATTTATGTTCTTTTTTACTTCCAGAGTTATAGTGAACTCATACTGTCATCACATTGCGTGGTCTTGCTGCATATACCTCTCTATTTGCCTAGGCAGACAACTACTTATGTAATATGCAAACAACAACAATAGCGTTAGTGATGCTAATTCTACCTCTTGTTACAGAATCAGAATTCCTCTTGTTGCATAGGACAACTCCGTTTCCTCTTGTTACAGAATCAGAATTCCTCTGCTTCTTATGCTACTCTGCTAGAACTCTGCTTTTCTACTTGTCATATTGAATATACATGTTCTAAACATTATACAGTACTTCCATTGTTAACTCCAAAGAACTTGGGATCTTCTCTTCTGCATGCAGCAACTGGCTTACCAGTACGCCGCCAAGGGGGCATGCCTTGCCCTGGTAGCAAGGAGGAAGTGGAGCCTGTGGCAGGTCGCCGACCGCGCATTCGAGCTCGGTGCACCGGACGTGATCATTCTCCCCGGGGACGTCGCAGACCCCGACGACTACAACAGATTTGTTCAGGCCACAATCGACCACTACAGCCAATGTAAGTCAGCCCCTCTCCGTTACAACTCACCTGGTTTAACATATTTCTTCCACAAGCAGTCATTCATTTGGGTGTAAGATAGTTGACATTTACACTTGTATATGTTTAGCAGAATATTTATATTTTGCATGCTATGAGTAAAATGCTCTATTTTCTTTCATCACCTTTCTTGTATGAATGATCATCTCATTTTAACTTGCTGGAGAATGAAAGCATTGTACTAGCTGAATTTCTCTTATCATTCTAAAGAATTTTTTTGATTGGTTTGTTCATAATATATTGGCCCCAAATTTTTTGATTCTTCTCTTCTGGTTCATGTAACAGGGCAACCGTGGAAGGCATGTTGATAGTTCATATTGTCATTCTGTTAGTCCAGTGTAATGAAGGTCATGGCCTAGTCAAGTATGGTCGCCCATTGAGTCGTGCATATGTTTCATATGATTGGAGCAGGGGCCCAGTTTGTGCCGATTGTCACTGCATATGTTTAACAGTGATTGTACTTCTATATGTGTTATTACACTAGTAGAATTTGTACCTGTGCGATGACTCGAGCAGGATCCCAATATTTGTAGAGATTGAAACATTGATTGTCATTGTATACAGATTGATTCTGGTTGCTGTTATTTGAAGTATTTCTTATGTTTTATGTATGTGCTGATTTAAATATTGATTATTTATTTACTGTCAAATCAAAATCAGAAGAAAAAGGCATTGACAAAAGGGGACCACTTACTAGAACTTGACCACTGGGACCCATCTAACTAGAGGAATTTTTTGAAAAAGGAAAAATAAAACTGTCTAGCCAAAAAGGCCATGGCCCAAAAATGAGAAGGCTTAATTGTTGGGCTTGGCCCATCTACCTGATCAAAATTAATATAAGAAAAAAGAACAAATAGGCTGAATTGTTGGGCCCGGTCCATATAAACACTGAATTGGACCGGGCTGAATCTTGTGCCACATCGGCTTGCCATGCTAGATGCCTACGTGGCCTGGGGAGGTTGCTAGTGACCATAACGCCACAGTGGACATATTTTGGTCATAAACATCTACGACCATTCCAGAAGAAAGGCCGCTATAGTCAGTTTACGACCGCCAGCTTTTGACCTTCTATTTTTGGTCACAAAAAGGTCGCAAATGAAAAACCATGACCTTTCAGTGACCAATAGTGGTGGTCACAAGTTGACATATTTCTTGTAGTGCCAGGGGGTTGGCTGAGCACCATCTACGAGTCGACTCAAAAGTGAAACCTGTCAAAGAACATCTTCGACTGTCCGCCGTGCAGAAAAGAAAGGCCATTGGCGAGGAGGTGGCTCGGCTCTTAGCAGCGGAGTTTATCCGAGAGATTTATCAGTCCGAGTGGCTCGCCAATGTTGTCATGGTCCCCAAGAAGGACAAGTCGCTTCGCATGTGCATCGACTTCAAACATATCAATCGGGCCTGCCCGAAAGATCATTTTCCTCTCCCACGCATCGACCAAATAGTCGACTCGACTGCAGGATGTGAGCGCCTGTCTTTTTTAGACGCCTATTCCGGTTACCATCAGATCTGTCTGTATGGACCCGATGAGATCAAAACAACTTTCATCACTCCATTCGGATAAGAGCCATGTTCATGCGGATGATTCAGAAGTGTTTGCTCACTCAAATCAGTCGGAATGTGGAAGCATACATGGATGATATTGTGGTCAAGTCACGGAAAGGTTCCGACCTGCTGACCGACCTTGCATAGACATTTTCCAACCTCAGGAGGTATGATATCAAGCTTAACCCATCAAAGTGCACATTCGGAGTTCCTGGCGGAAAGTTACTTACTTTTCTCGTTTCCGAACAAGGAATCGACGCCAATCCAGAAAAAGTTGGTACTATACTCCGAATGAAACATCCTGTGTGTGTGCACGATGTCCAGAAGCTTACTGGTTGCTTGGCCGCTTTATGTCGATTCATCTCTCGTCTCGGTGAAAAGGCATTGCCTCTTTACCGACTGGTGAAGAAGTCAGACAAGTTCGAGTGGACTCCTGAAGCTGACGCAGCGTTTGCAGAGCTAAAAGCCCCGCTCTCCACCCAGCCGGTGCTTGCTGCCCCGATCAGCAAAGAGCCTTTGCTGCTTTACATTGCAGCCACGGGACAAGTCGTCAGTACAGTACTTACGGTCGAGCGGGATGAAGAAGGAAAAGCCATTAAAGTTCAGCGCCCAATATATTATGTTTCTGAAGTTTTGACCCCTTCAAAGCAAAGATACCCTCATTATCAGAAGCTTGTATATGGGATTTATATGACCACGAAGAAGGTTGCTCAATACTTCTTTGACCATTCCATTACAGTCGTCAGCGACTTTCCATTGTCAGAGATTCTGCACAACAGAGATGCAACTGGTCGAGTGGCAAAATGGGCGAATGAACTCCTTCCCCAAGATATCAGGTTTAAGGCAAAGAAAGCCATCAAGTCCCAAGCAATAGCAGATTTCATTGCCGAGTGGACTGAACAGCAACTGCCGACTCAAGTTCACTCGGAGCACTGGACCATGTTCTTTGATGGTTCTAAGATGCTGGATGATTCCGGTGCTGGGGTAGTGTTGGTTTCCCCCTGAGGAGATAAGCTCAGATATGTGCTCCAGATTCACTTTGATTCCTCCTATAACGAAGCAGAATATGAAGCACTTTTGTATGGGTTGCGTATGGACATTTCACTCGGCGTCCGTCGCCTCATTGTCTATGGCGACTCGGATTTGGTGGTTAACCTAGTGATGAAGGAGTGGGACCTCAGAAGTCTGGCCATGGCTGGTTACTGCAATGCAGTGAGAAAGCTAGAGAAGAAATTCGAGGGGTTAGAGCTTCATCATATACCCCGACTGAAAAATCAAGCGGCTGTTGATTTGGCAAAAATAGGTTCCAAGAGAGAAGCCATTCCTAGTAATGTGTTTTTGGAACACATCCACACACGTTCAAGAAGATCCCTTCACCGAAGAAGCCCCGCAGCCAAAAAGTGTCACGGATCCGACTAAAGTCGAGGTCCCAGCCGTGGTCGACCTGATCATGGAAGTTTTGGTCATCACTCCCGACTGGACAGTGTCGTACATCGCGTATATCCTAAGGAAAGAGCTACCAGAGAATGAAGAAGAGGCTCGACAGATCGTCCGTCGATCCAAGGCCTTTACAGTGATAAAGGGACAGTTCTACAGGGAAAGCGCGACTCGAGCCAGTCAGAAATGTATAACACCAGAAGAAGGTTAGATAATTCTTGACGATATCCACTCAGGGACCTGTGGTCATTATGCCTCCTCTCGGACCATTGTGGCTAAATCATACCGAGCGGGGTTTTACTGGCCAAGAGCAAATGAAATGGAGAAGGAGATAGTCGACAAGTGTGAAGGATGTCACTTCTATTCCAATATGTCACACAAACCCGCCTCAACCTTGAAGACCATTCCACTCGTCTGGCCCTTCGCTGTTTGGGGATTAGATACGGTTGGACCACTGAGAACTGGCAGGAGCGGCTTCACCCATGTACTGGTGGCAGTCGACAAGTTCACTAAGTGGATTGAAGCCAAGCCTATCAAGAATCTTGATGTCGGCACTGCTAGCAGCTTCATCACAGAGTTGATATTCAGATATGGAGGTCCGCACAACATCATCACTGATAATGGGTCAAACTTCGATTCCGACCAATTCAGAGCCTTTTGCGCTTCTCAAGGCACGCGAGTCGACTACGCTTTCGTCGCTCACCCCTAGTCGAATAGACAAGCAGAAAGAGCAAACGGCCTAATTCTCAAAGGACTGAAACCCTAGTTGATGCGTGATCTCAAACACGCAGCAGGCGTGTGGGTCGACGAACTTCCATCAGTTCTTTGGGGATTGAGGACTACTCCTAATCGGTCGACTAGGCGAACTCCATTCTTTCTGGTCTATGGAGCTGAAGCAGTTCTGCCGAGTGACCTGCTTCACAATACACCCCGAGTCGAGCTCTACTCTGAAGATGAAGCAGAACAAGCCCGGTAGGACGCAGTCAACTTTCTAGAAGAAGAAAGAGAGATGGCCATGATCCGATCGACTATCTATCAGCAGGACTTGCATTGATTCCACGCCAGAAACGTGAAGAGTCGAGCCTTCCAAGAAGGAGACTTGGTCCTCCGAGTGGATCAACAGAAGCCACACAAACTAGCCCCTACTTGGGAAGGCCCCTTCGTCGTCACCAAAGTTCTCCACCATCTTTACAATGTCGATCGCCAGATTGATGAGCCACGAGCTTGGAATGCGGAGCTGGTCCGCCCCTTTTATACTTAAGTACTCACTCGGATGAGATGTAATAAAAAGTACCTTTGTAGTTTGTTTATCAAAGACAAGAGTGTTATAATTTTCCAATTGATTGTTGTTGCTTTTGTTTACGTGAGAAATCCCCCAGTGGGTGGCTTAGCTGCGAATCGGTTTCGCCTAAGTTTGTAAAAAAAAATTCCTACCGAGTGACGAGCAAGCCTCTCACTCTGGGGCTTAGCTGCAAATCCGTTTCGCCTAAGTATTTAAAAATCCTACCGAGTGGAGAGCAAACCTCCCACTCGGGGGCTTAGATGCAGTCCAGTACTCGCCTAAGTATTTAAAAATCCTACCGAGTGGAGAGCAAACCTCCCACTCGGATACTTAGCTGCAGTCCAGTACTCGCGTAAATATTTGAAAATCCTACTGAGTGGGGAGCAACTCTCCCACTCGGGGGCATAGCTGCAGTCCAGTACTCGGCTAAGTTTTTAAAATCCTACCGAGTGGAGAGCAAACCTCCCACTCGGAGGCTTAGCTGCAGTCCACTACTCGCCTAAGTATTTGAAAATCCTACCTAGTGGGGAGCAACTCTCCCACTCGGGGGCTTAGCTGCAGTCCAGTACCCGCCTAAGTATTTAAAAATCCTACCGAGTGGAGAGCAAACCTCCCACTCATGGGCTTAGCTGCAGTCCAAGTACTCGCCTAAGTATGAAATCCATTCCGATCCGCAAGGACGACGAGGTGCGGCTCGACTGCTACCTTCTTCTTCGGAGCTACGCCACAAATACAACATGTGCTCTGCAAGGACGACGAGGTGCAGGTCGACTGCTACCTTCTCCTTCGGAGCTAGGCCACAAATACAACATGCGCTCTGCAAGGACGACGAGGTGCAGGTCGACTTATACCTTCTCCTTCGGAGCTACGCCACAAATACAACATGCGCTCTGCAAGGACGACGAGGTGCAGGTCGACTGCTACCTTCTCCTTCAGAGCTGCGCCACAAATACAACGTCCGCTCTGCAAGGACGACGAGGTGCAGGTCGACTGCTGCCTTCTCCTTAAGAGCTACGCCACAAATACAATGTGCGCTCCATCCCGATCCGCAAGGACACAGGTCAACTGCAATCTGTGCTCCATCCCTACGTGCAAGAGCGATGAAGTGCAGGTCGACTGGATTCTCCACCTTAGGGCTGCATCTCAAGCACTAAAGTATATTCCGAGTGAAGAACAAAGTTCGCTCGAAGGAAAATGCAAGCATATTCAACGATAAGCCAAGTTCGGATAACATCCTACGGATTTAGAAGTGCTCAGGCGTCAAGCCTGTAAAAGTTTATCGGTTACAAAACTACTCGGCATTCCAAGGCAAATTTGAAGCGAAGCATAGAAGTTTTTTTTACTCCTCAGGTGGAGGACTGGAGGGCGCGACAAACTGGTCCAAGTCAATTCCATCAGCAATCCGAGTGGCAGCAGCAATGAAGGTCTCCATGAAAGATTGGAAAGTCGTGCTTATTGGTATTGGCGACTTTGATGGATGCTAGCTTCTCCTCTCGCACATCCTTGCAATGAACGCGGACCAGGGACAGGGCAACGTCAGCGCCCGCACCTGGCAGAAGACTTCTTCCGTTCCTGCACTCGACCTGGAACTTCATTCAGTCGAGTCATTAGAGACTCGAGGTCATTTTGAAGCGTCGCTCCTGGCCAGAGTGTCGTGTCGATTCGCGACGTCGCAACCTTCAGTCGAGCAAGGTAGTCAACCACACTGGCAACACGAGACTCCAGTCGGAGCATGTTCATAGCAGTTTCATCCTTCACAGGAGAGTTAATTGGATCCAAGCCTGTGTCCACTCGACTGGTCTCCTCCTCGAAGTTTTGGCAGAATTCTGTAAACACAATTCAAAGATAAGCCAGCAGTTATACGACGAGTCAATGATAACAAGTCAGTCGGGTAGGAGAGATTGCCCTCAAGCATGATGAATAACTTCTTGGCGAGCCCCCCCCCCCCAGATAGGCCTCCAGATCGTTCCTCTTCCCCACTAGTTCACTAGCCTTGTCACTCAGAGCTATCTTATCATTCTTCAGATGGCTGACCTCCTTGTTGGCCGCATCGAGAGCAGCTTTCAAATTGGTGTTCTCCTCTTCAAGTTTACCGACTGAAGCCAGTTTTTCTTCCGCAATCTTCGTTTTGTCCAAAGCCGCCTTCTGCGCCTCGGCAAGGTCATGGTCCTTCTTCTTCAGAGCCTCCTTCATTTTATCTGCAAAATGACAATGAGATCAGAATCAGGAATGGGCCGAAAGATAAAGACAGTCGTCAAATTCTCACCAGCCATACCTTTTGCTTCGTCTTTCGCCTTTTGAAAGTTCTCCTAAACAAGCTTCAAGTCAAGGTCGAGCTAGATCTGTTTGTTTTCCAATTCAGTATAGCGAGTCACAAGCTTGCAAGATTTCTGCGAAGGGTCAGTCGACAGACATCAAAGATAGGTTGCTTTCGAGTGACTAAGTGAATTTTTTTAACATTTCTAAGACTACATCCGAATCAAAATATTCGACAGTAGTCTCAGGGACTACACCCAGTGGGTGCACTCAGCGTGCCCCCACTGGTTCTACCGACTTGATCCGAATAGTCGACCGAAAGAGACACAGAGGTTATGATCCTAAAACCATAGCTAACTGCCAGCAGTCAGCCACGGTCTCATCATGATCGTCCAAAAAAACACAGGTTCTTCAGACCTTAGTCGACTGCCAGCAGTCGACCATGGTCTCGGGGACCAAACCCAGTGGGTGCACTCAGCGTGCCCCCACTGGTTCCAAGATTCCATTCGACATGGTCCAACCAGACCGAGTGAAGAAGTTAGAGTGAAGAAATTCAAAATACAAAGACTACAGTCGACTGCCAGCAGTCCACCATAGTCTCGGGGACTACACCCAGTGGGTGCAGTCAGCGTGCCCCCACCAATCCAAAAATTCGATCGACACACCCAGTGGGTGTATAGATACAAAGATCTTCGGAAAGAAAGTCTTTAGATAGCATATCCTAATAGAACAAGCGGTGACCAACTAACCTGGACGTTGCTCTGAAGGGCTGAGCTAGCATCATAGGCCGCTTGGCTGGCTTCCCGGATCGCCTTCACCTGCTCCATCATGATCCCCGCCTGGCGTATAGCCTCCTTAGCAGCACCCACTTGGTCCTCTGGGACGTGGTGTGTGGCGAAAAGTAAGGGCGGGTCAGCAGTCGACGACGAAGGCCGGACACTCGTCAGCGGCACAGCGAAGGACACAGAATGCCGAGTGACATCGCCCCTCTTGAACCGATGTCTCAGGCACTGATGCAATCTGAGTAGACTTGCCAGCCGACGCCTTTTTATTCCTCCTCGCCCTCAGTGGCACATCGTCGTCATCATCAGGGAGATCAATGACATGAGGAGGAGCTACAGGAAAATCCAAAGTTAAAAACGAAAATCTAATTGACCAAAAGTGAAACTGCAGAAATCGTACCGAGGTTGGAGGTGACAGCGTCTTCCATTTCCTGGTCTTCGTTCCTAGCGGAGGTCTAGGAGGTAGCAGCACTGCAGATTTCAGAAACCAGTCGGTTAGTCATTGAGTCGGCCAAGAGTCTGTCCATGCTAAATGAGAAAACACAAGTTCCGCTGTTACCCAGAAATGGTAGGAATGGTCATTCTCATCTTGGGCAAGGCCTTCGGCGGCTTTGATGACGCTGCCCGCAGATGCTTTGGTGCTTTTTCAGTCGACGCCGGATAAGCCATCCGAGGGCGTTTTGATGACTGCCCAGCAGGCACAACCGCTTTGCCACGCTCGCTCGTGGGGTCGTGGATAAGCTTGGATCGCCTTTCCGTGCGAGGAGGATCGACTTCCTCCTCCTCCTCTTCACTCGAGCCGTCGTCATCCTCTTCCCCCTCACCATCAGATTGCCACTCCCCCTCACTTTCACCTCCGCTCGCCTCCTCCTCCTCGGTCTGTTCTTGCGCCCCGTTGGGCATCGAGTACATGTCAGTAATGGTCTAGAAGACAACAAACAAGACAAAAGTCAGTTGATTGATTTTTAGCAAACAGAATGAAGAAAGCAAGGCCACAGTCAGAGATGCAGAATTGGACATGATCTATTTCATATGATTGGTCGAGTGGAGGAATCCTCCTGGCTCCTCAGGGGTTGTCTTTGTTCCCTGTGATACTTGACAACCACCCCTCCAACGTAGCCTCGTCGACCTCCTCCGGGTGAATCCGAGTGGTGTCATCGAGACCCGAATACATCCACATCGGATGGTCACGAGCTTGGAGCGGTTGGATGTGCCTCCGGAGGAATACCTCTAGCAAATCCATACCAGTCACCCCGTCGCGGACAAGCTGAACCACTCGACCAACCAACACTTTGACTTGTTCCTTCTCTTCCGGTGTCACTTTCAGAGAAGAAGGTTTTTCTGCTCGGTTCAGGGAAAAAGGGGGAATACCCGTCACCTGACCTGGGGTCGGCTTGTCTCTGCAGGAGAACCAGGTCGACTGCCACCCGCGGAATGAGTCGGGAAGAATCATAGTTGGAAAAGAACTTTCGCTTCTCATCTGGATCCCAAGACCCCCGCACATCTGAATCACTTGCGTCTTATCGTCACTCGACTTGGCTTTCTTAACCGACTGAGAACGACAAGTGAAAATGTGCTTGAAGAGGCCCCAATGAGGACGGCAACCCAAGAAATTCTCGCACAAAGACACGAATGCAGCAAGATACATGATGGAATTTGGAGTAAAGTGATGGAGTTGCGCCCCGAAAAAGTTCAAGAAACTCTGGAAAAAAGGATGAGGGGGCAGGGAGAATCTGCGGTCGACGTGAGTGGCGATAAGGACACACTCACCCTCGAGAGGCTGTGGCTCGATCTCGTTCTCCGGGAGGCGCGCAGATTCGTGAGTAATGAGCCCCCCCTCGACTAGGTCATCAATGTCGTCCCCATGGATCGCCGAGGGCATCCAATCGCCCTGGATCCAGCCCTGCAGCAAGGCAGACCTCGAGGAAGATCCGCCCCGACCGGACTTCTTCGCCTTCGCCTGCGCCGTCGCCTTCTTTGCACGCTCCAGGGCCGCCGTCTTCTCCTTCACAATCACCGCAGATGAAGCTCGAACGGACCGACGGCACCGGGACGAGAGCAGAGGTGGCGGAGGAATTCGGGGAGAAAGAGGAAGAATGAAGGCGCACTGTTCAAAGGCCCTGGGCTAGCGGATTATATGGAGTTGCCTCCGAGTGACTGACCTGTACGCCGAGATGATCCTGTCACGGAGATCGACGCATCTCCGCCATATCCCGTCCGATTACTGCGGCCTCCTCTACCCCGCGCGCTTCCTAAAATTCGAATCCCGCAAAATCCGTGAGCAGCATAACAACTTGTCAGACGGAGGATCTCCTCCACACCTTCACTCAGAGCTTTTCAAGGAAAGAAATTCACTCGACTGAAACTAAGAATGGATCAAGGCGACCGAAAAAGAAGTTGGTGTCGTTACTTAAGTTCATGGATCCCGAACAAGATACACTCATAGCATGAAAAATGGGACGGAAGAGTTCTCAACTCCTTCCCCATACAAACCTCGATCCACTCGGGGGCTAATGATGAAGCTATGTACCTAGGGTAGGATCATGGACCTATCCAAACTACCCTCTCCAAGGACATCTCTAGAAGAAACCACCTTTCAATCGACTCAGAAGTGTTCCACTCGACGGACTCGAAGACACTCGACCATGAAGCCAACCACTTGACAGTTAGGAGATCTAAAGTCGCTCTACACACAATCGGGCGGTCATTAAGTAGCCTTTATGGTCATCATAGCACTTTATTTTTTGGAGTTACCAGTAATGCCCGATCTTAATGTACCTTAAACCCTACATAACTGAGGGACGGAGGGGTCTGGCGAACTCTATATAAGCCACCCCCTCCTCAGTGTAAAGGGTTGGCACCCCTGTAACTCATACGCACATAATCCAGTCGACCGCCTCTGGGCTCCGAGACGTAGGGCTGTTACTTCCTCTGAGAAGGGCCTGAAATCGTAAATCTCTTGCATATACAACTACTCCATAGCTAGGATCTTGCCTCTCCATTCCTACCCCCCTACACTACTGTCAGACTTAGAACCACGACACCGCCGCGTCTCACTGCCGTCTCCCGGCGCCCGTTCTGGTCCCTTCCCACGTGCAGCCAGCACGCCCCGACCCCTCCCTCGCAGCAGAGCCGCCCTGGCCCCCTCCTGGCGCCCCACAGCGCCACCACTGCAAGCCGCCGACGGCCGCAGGAGGCCTCTGCCATGGACGGTGCCGCCCGAGCCACTCCGGCGCGCCAGCTGCCCTCTGGAACAGCTCGAGCTCATCTGTGAGCCCGTCCGCTAGCGCACGTCGCCGCCACCTCGCCTGCAGCAACAGAACGGCGGTTTGCCGTCGAGCTTATCCCCGTCCGCCGCGGAACCGACCTCAACCGCCTATAAAAGGACCCCCGAGCTCCTCCAAGTCCATAGGCAACCTTAGGCCAAACCTCTAGAGCTCCATTAGCCAGCTATCGACGGAAGGATGCCGTCTTCCCCATCTCCGTTAGTTCGGCCGCCGCCACCCTCCGGTCCCATTCGTCGCCAGCAGAACCTCCTCGGTCCATCCAGTGCCACGACCCTCTTCCCCTCGACCGTGCGGAGCCTCCCAGCCCCTCAGCTTCGATGGGGTACCACCGTAGCTCTAGTCCCCAATTCTCCTGAAGCCACCATCCGCCGTAGAGCTCGCCGTCGGTGACTCCCTCCATCCCCGCCACCCTTTCGACCACCGGGAGGACCGCCCTGGAATGGCGGATCCATCCATGCCCTCAGGATCCCGTGGGGAGCCGCCATTCGCTGGCGTTGATCGCCGGAGCCCCGCCTCCGCTCAGGCAGAGGAGGAAGGAGGCGGGCGGCCGATCAAACCTGACCAGTGGGCCCAAGGGACCCACTGTCAGTGACCCACGCGCTGGTCCTCGCTGGCATAAGTGGAGGTGTAATCCCAGAGTAC
>NC_041385.1:41588741-41609378 GCF_002162155.2 Triticum dicoccoides
ATTTTAAAAACAGAATTTGACCAAACTTTGACTGGCCATAACTCTTTAAATTTAAGTCCAAATGATTTGATTCTTTTTCTGTTGTTTCTCAAATTTTGTCTAGTTTATTTTCATATTTATTTGAAAATTTTCCAAACAACTTTTTTGTACTGTTTTGAAACTATGTGTTGAATTCAATTTTTTTTAAATAGGATTATGGAGAGAGAAGAAAACTTTAAGAAGTTTTGGAATGCACCCTGCCTCTCCACAACTTGAAGGCAAGCATTCTGGACCCTGGCATAATATTGTTGTGTGTTGTTTGATACGGTTACAACACCACCTTAACACAAGAATTAGTTATTTTATGTGATGATATGATCATACTCGTGAGTGCATAATGAATGTTCCTTACTGTTGGAATTTGAGATGCTTGTGATAGTAATCACCCTCGTATGCCTTCATGCCTATCAGAAGGAATTCGGGAAAGCCTCCGTCTTGGGTAGACACGAGCTTGTCTCCAGTCTTCGTCGAGACAGTTGTGTCCGGTATGGCTTAGTGAGGCATGAGGAGCGGTGATTTTTGTCTGTTGGTTAAAACATATTTGTATGCTAATTATGCAGGGAATACTTAAACCTCCTGAGTCGGCTGTAGGTCGAGTCTTGTTCCAGTAACCCCCATACTTGTTTCGTACTACCACTTGTCCCTACCATAGGTAGGGTATGGTTCAGTAAGTTGTCAACCCCTTCCTAGAACACACCGTACAGAGAGGCCATGGTGGAAGATACCAGTTGCATCCGGTAGGCATGCCACCTGGTCCGGGGGGATGGGTGTTTCCGGTTGTAGCCGAGGGGGTAGCTCCCCTAGTTTGCGCGCGTTAAATTTTTTGTGATCCCATGCTAATCGAGGTTGTAGCCTCCCCACTTAGAGTTTTGCTTAATGGGTGTCGTGGGTGATTCCAGACATCGGTAAGTCAGGCTGGTGTGTGCGGTCAGGTGTGTTTTCAATTAAAAGACCGTAGACGGAATTAGTCCCGATAGACTAACGGAATCCGTTACTCTTGGGTAAAGAGTACACCCTCTGCAGAGATTCTATCTATTCGAATAGTCGTGTCCATGGTTAAGGACTACAGTCTGGGATGGGTCAAGAGTCGGTCTTAGTGTCGGTCTTCGGAGGAAAAACAGCTAAACCAGAACATTGGTTATGACCTGTGACATATGACCATTAGGATTATTATTATTATGGACTAACCATTTACATTATTTGAATTATCAAGTATCCCTGGGAGGGTTCTACCTCCTGGATATTCACCGTGATTAAACTATTTATAAGCCCTTTATGTGGTGTCGCTCAGACGCCCGATTGTGGCATGCTGGTCATTTGAATTATTTATAAGCCCTTTATGTGGCGTCGCTCAGACGCCCGACGGTGGCATGCTTGTCATTTAAATTATTTATAAGCCCTTTATGGTGTCGCTCAGACGTCCGACTGTGGCATGCTTGTCATTTAAATTATTTATAAGCCCTTTATGTGGTGTCGCTCAGACGCCCGACTGTGGCATGTTTTATATTATTACCCTTTCGAGGCGTCACTTTAGACACCCGATCGGTGCATCCTACTCCTACTCCATTATTGCATATTCATGTTGTATATGAATAACCTGCTTGCGTGCATCATGGATTTTATTTTATGACTGATGTCCTGATCATGAAATATTTTAGAGCATGATTATCATTCGTTATATTACACCTGTGTTCATAATGTTTGCGAGTACATTCAAAAGTACTCACTGGCTTGTCCCTGGCTATTGTCTTGGCCAGATTTTTTGCACGGAGAGGAGCGTTGCGATGACAGCCCCGGAGCGTATGTAAAGATGATAGCAGCCTCGTGAAGATAGGAGTTATCCTGGTCAGCTGTTCCTGTGGGAAATGGAGCCCCATAGACGCTAATCAACCACAAACCGCTTCCGCCATCAGCCACAAGAATCCTTGTGTTATACTCATAGGCCAAAATGGTCTTGTGCTACATATCATGTATTTTTCTTGGAGTTTCTGTATCAAGTTGTGTCTCATCAGCTAATAGTAATCCTGGGGCTGGTGAGCACAAGGGCCATTTTCAGGGAAATTAATACCCTGAAAATCCAGTCCTGACACCGAGAGGCGGCGGTGGGTGAGGCTGGGCGGCCTTGGGCGGAGGCGGTGAGGCTGGGCGGCCTCGGGCGGAGGTGGTGAGGATGAACGCGGCGTCGACGCCGGCAGGAGACGGCGGCGAAGTGGGGGCGACGGCGAAGTGGGGGAGACGGCGGCGAAGAGTGGGGCGAGGGAATTTGGGGGAGAAGTGGTGGCCGGGGGAAACCGTTTTTTGGGTTAAGTCAAAAATAACGATAGCGTGCTATCGAAAACGCGCTATAGCTAAGTTAGCTATAGCACGCTTCCGCAAACGCGCTACTGCTATACCTTCATCCTTTTTCCCTTTTTTATTTATTTTTATTTACATTTTATATTTTTCCTTTCTCCTTTTTCTATTTCTTTCATTTCATTTACTTTTCTATTTGTTTTTCATTTTATTTTATTTTCTGAAAGATCGCTATTACTATGTGTAGCCCACCGGCTTAGTGGTCGA
The DNA here is from genome assembly GCF_002162155.2 of Triticum dicoccoides. NCBI lineage: Eukaryota > Viridiplantae > Streptophyta > Magnoliopsida > Poales > Poaceae > Triticum > Triticum dicoccoides. The sequence goes on from NC_041385.1 coordinate 41,591,340, forward strand.
AATTTTAGTAATAGCGAGTTTTCAAATAGACGCGCTACTGCTATATATGCATCTGCAGCGCTCTTATTTGTCACGCGCTACTGCTGTCTAGCAGTAGTGAGCTTTTTTAACAATCGCTACTGCTAAAATTCTGTGTATAACGTTTTCCCTAGTAGTGATAGGTCACCCTGATTTAGGATTTCGAACATCCAAAAAAGCCATAGCCGTTTATTATTTTGTCATGTTAGTGATTACGTACTCAAGGACTTCTTCATCCACCAACGCCTAGACACACCGGGCCATGCAACATTCAAATAGTGAACGACACCAAGTATCAGCCTCTGCGTTACAAACAGAGCATGCTGACATAGTGGTCATCTTCATGTGATGGCGGATAACCCCCGTCGGTAATGAAGTAGGGGCAAGGAGCCACACGAAAATTCAAACCTTCTATGGAATCTTCACCCTCCATAACTGTGTGTCCATGATTTCTTCTCCAAAGCATGATCTGGTTGACCTACACGATGCTCTAACCAATCTTCCGGCTATGATTTGATGCTACTAATCATTCTGTATGCAGACCTTACTGTACAAGTCCCTCCCTTATCATAGTGCCATGCCAAGAAATCCGGTTGTACTCGCGAGCTCAAAGGGATTGACAAAATCACGTCAACGTCTGGTGCAATAAAATGCTCATATACAACCTGCTTATTTCATGATCTTCTTGTACTGTCAATCAGTACCGCAACAACCTAGGGTGGGTTAGCTGACCTTACACAAATTGGATCTAGCTCATAGTCACGAGGCAACCAATTATCATGCCAGATGCTAGTTTCAGTGCCTGAACTACCTCGCTTGATCAATCCGAACGACAAAATCTCCTTGCCCTCCATGATTGATCGCCATACCCGAGGTGGATGGTCGCCCAATGTCGCACTGAGAATATCACATCGTGGATAATATCTTTCCTTCGGAACATGAGCGCTGAGAGAGTCCGGGTCCTGTAATAGCCTCCAAGCCCGACGAGCCAACAAAGTAAGGTTAAAAAGTTGAATGCCCCGGAAGGCCCCTCCCACCCACGCACATGCATAAATTCGGGCTTGCACATGGTCTTACACGAGACCCATGCCATCTTCCGCGCACCCCTTTTGCTGCCCCACCAAAATTTCGCCAAGATGACTCAGGCGATAGTCAACCTTTGGTGTGGATTTGATACTCAAGTCAGTGGAGCAGGCCAAGATGGCTCAGAAATCTCTTCAAGTAGTCTGATTCCGCCAAGAGCAAGGTTATGATTCCCAACACTATTTTGGAACTCGGAGGATATGCATCTATTTGAGTAACCCGGTGCAAGGATTTAAAAGGTTCTAAGTCCACCAAGGAAAAAATTTCACAACTCCATGGAATACTATCAGTACTGGATATAACACTACTACAAAAAGGGCTATAGATGGAATGGCGACTAATGGCGCACCTGTCATGTGGTGCGCCATTACTATATTCTAATGGCGCACCATGTCTCGGTGCCCCATTAGTAATAGATTACTAATGGCGCACCTGGTGCCTGGTGCGCCATTAGTAGTTTTGAAAAAAACATAAAAAAAATTGTTACTAATGGCGCACCGTTGTGTAGTGCGCCATTACTAGTTGACATAGTAATGACGCACCACATCCGCCGTGCGCCATTAGTAGTTTTGAAAAAAAGTAAAAAAAAAATAAAATATCTGTTACTAATGGCGCATCATGTGTCGGTGTGCCATTACTAGTTTTAACTAGTAATGGCGCACTGTCCACTGGTGCGCCAGTACTAAGTTTTTTTAAAAAAAAATATCAATTTTTTTTCAAAACTAGTAATGGCGCACCCTGGGTGTGGTGCGCCATATGTGGTCTAGTTGTTGGGAAAATTTACAAATATGAATTTCGACTTTATTTGCAAAATCTCTCTGGAAATTTGTAAAATGGGCATAACTTTTGCATACGAACTCGGATGAAAATGTTTTTTATATGAAAAATCATCTACTCGAAAAGTTACATTCAAATTTAACTAGGGGAACCCCGTTAAACATTTTCAAAATCCCCAAAAACCTAACAAAAAAATCAAAAAATTTCAAGATCTAGAGGCAAAAAAAATCAAAAAATTTCAAACTTACTATTGGCGCACCGTGGATGTGGTGCGCCACTAGTAACAGAAAAAAAAATTGGTTTTGAATTTTTTTTCAAAAAATGATATGTAATATGACCGGGAAGTTTGAAATATTTTTCAAAATTGCATCATAGTCATGAAGATGAACAAAGTCCTAGACATCAACAAGGTATAATAGGATTGATATGCTAGCTATATCAACAAATGACTGTGAAGTGAGCTGTTGCTGGGGTTGGATAGAACTTTGAAGTTAAGCGTGCTTGAGTTGGAGTAGTGTGAGGATGGGTGACTTTTCGGGAAGTTTGACCATGGAGTGCTATTTGACCTGAGATTAAGCCATAGTGAACTGAGATTAAGAAAAAAATGAAAAAAAAATTTGAATTTTTTTTTTGATTTTTTTTGAAAAAATATTTTTACTAATGGCGCACTTCTATGTGGTGCGCCATTAGCGCACCGTGGGCTATTCTAATGGCGCACCAGCGGTGCGCCATTAGTATACCAGATACTAATGGCGCACCACAGGTGCCCCATTAGTAAAAAATACTAGTGGCGTGGTACTAATGGCGCACCGGTAGTGCGCCATTAGTAGGCAAAACCGGTGCGCCATTAGTAGGGCTTTTTCTAGTAGTGATAAGAATGACACATCAATTGGAAATCATTCCCAGACTTATGGAAAGATGACATATGCCAGTACTGATAATATATCAGTCAAGCCAGCAAACATAAAAGAATTGGAGCCAACATAAGGATGGATATATGAGGAAAAGTCTGTCAGAATATGGACACGGTGAAGCAAACCACCCGAGGGCAAGGTAGTCAGATCATATGAAATGGGAACAACATATAAATGAAAAGGATACCCGAGTTGGAGACGGGTTCCTCAAGTTAGAACATTAATCCTAGTTCCATGAGCAACCAAATCTCGAGGATGAGATTTTTGTAAGGGGGGGGGGGGGAGGTTTGTGACACCCTGATTTTTCCCTATCTTTTTCTTTTTATTTCTTTGAAATTTGATTTGGAATTTCTTTTCCACGGCTTTGTGGTCTTGAAGCCTAGGAAAATTACCTTTTCTTCCTATCTAAAGTGGCTTGTCGTCCTCAAATCTTTCCCAAGATCATGTTATTTCCATCCTAGCCCAAACCCAAATTCTTTTACTTGGAAATATTCCTTTTCTCTGTGAAAGGAATATCACTATTTGCCCTAGGTTGTGAAGCAACCTATATTTCTGCCTTGCCATTAATTACCACAAAATTCTCAAAATTCCTTTGGACCATATGAACCTTGGATATGCAAAAATATCCATGCCCATGGTGAGCACACCATCCAGTATTTCCTTCTGATCTTATTTTCAGTTTATCAATCAACTATATTTTATAGTGCTCCATAATTTCTGAAAAATTACGAGGACATTCTCCTACCTATATCACCTCCCTCCATCAAATTTGGGCTTATTTTATCTTGACAATAATTCTCCAGAAATTTTCCGAAGTGTCTATCCAGAAAGGACCATTGTGAAGGACGAACCATTTTGGTATGCCCAAATGGTATGAAATTTTTACAGTGCTTTCATATGATCAAATGGTCATCATCCACCAAATTTCAAATCAATCCAATCATCTATGTGGGTGCAACTTGAACGTTCACATTTTTGCCTAGTGAGGTACTTTGCAAAGGAAGTGCCACCTAGACCCTTCCATTCGAGCTGCAATTTTGCATAGACAGTCACCTTAGTGATTGATCAAGCTCACAAAAATCTCAGTCACATTAGACAGGTGCATTACCCGCACCATTGATCAAACACCTTGTTGTTTCTTAGTGCATGAGCCTAGTCTAGCCAACACTCGAGCCACTATGGTTGTTTTCTTCTTCCTAGCATCTTCTAGGGGAGTTACCAACCCACCAGACATGCCTAGGACACCCATAACGTGTTGCAATGTCATGACCACTAGGTAAACATGTGGCTGGCATGCCAAATTACATGCTCTTGAATTGAGGCCCTCGGACACTGCTCATTTATCGCGCCCTCGAAACCACACACTGTCCAGGAGCTTTGCCAAGGCCACACGCTTTCTCTTGAGCCCTCGCCCCTCCTCTTTCTTCTTCCCTACTCAACGACAGCTGCGTCCGTGCTCTGCCGCTGACCCACCACCATGGCTTGTCGACCAAGACCTCCTCGACCTCCCTCCGTGTGTCCCTCAGCTCAGACACATCATGTAAGCTCTCTGACGCCCTTCCCTTCTCTCCTACGCGTGTCTCCGAGCTCCGGGATGTGATGCATGCATAGCCTAGGCCATGGCTTTGCCCGGCTATTTGTGCCCTTCTTGAGCCTCTTTGAGCATGGTAACCTCCTCTCCTAACTAGCAGCACCCTCCCCGACCACTACATTGAGTTCGAGGAGCCCTCTGTTCTTCCTTTGGCTGCCATGGCCGCCGCCCTCCCTCACTTAAATTCATGTAATGCTGGCCCTTCCTCTCCCTCTAGCCACCACAAGAGCATCATACGAAGCCAAGCAAACACCCCGCCCCTCCTTTCGTCGACACGACGTCCGTGGGCTTGGTTCCAAGTTCGGCCGACGGCCATGACTGTGGGAGTCTTAGCCGCTGCAACCTCGACCCTACCCCGAAAACCCGGCTGGTCCTCCCCGACACGGCGCTCTGCAGCGAGTACTTTGGTGGTCGAAGCTCTGAGCTACACAAACCGTTGATCCCAGCCCCCTGACATGGATAAGTGTAAACGTAGTTTACAAAGTGCGTTTAAGTGAAGGCATACTCTGTTGCTTCTTCGAGCCAGAATACATTTTCTCTGTTTGAAAGCGTATTTTCCTAAAGACGCTTTATGTTTCAGCCCCACCGCCAAAACCTCTAAATAGCGGGTGTTCGTCCGTTAAGTGTAGAAATAGACAAATTTCTATTTGTTTGCTGCCTAATGAATGAACGGTCGTATCTCCGCGATCGTAAAATCGAATCAGGTGATTCGAAAGCCCACGTTCTCTATTCGTCGAGCCTATTCTGTTGGTACCATTTTCATGATGTTTTCACATTATGAAAATGACCATTTTGACCTTGCACTCTAATCAGCTCCGTCGAGAGAGACAATTTTTTGGCAAATTTTTCCGCGAGTGCCTTGCACTTCTTCCCGATGAATCCTTCATCTCCAGGCAAGCCACAACAACCACTTGCACGATGGCCTTGTAATTCATGGTTTTCACTTGAATGATAAAATAATTGTTTTCTCATTTAATTAATTTGTGAGTGCTTTGATTATGCTTATGAATCCATGCTCATTCTTATGCCATGTTCATAAGAATGAATTTGCTATGGATATTATCATGTTCAATTCTTATAAGTAGTTCCGATGCTAATGACCGTGAAATGCTTTTATGAATTGATATGGCTTGTTATAAAAAATACTTGTGAAACCATGATCATCGCTATGCCATGCTCATTTGCATGATTAGACTAATGATTTATTGTTGATGTAAAATTTACATGATAACTGGTTATGCTTCCCATCCATGTTGATGTTGATCTCATGCTCATATGCATTGTTATTTCATCATACCACTAGTAGAAAACAGGGGTTTGGTTGAGGCCAGGATAAGGGCATTAATCCCGGTTCACTCAGGAACCGGGACCAAAATGGTGCATTAGTCCCGGTTCGTGAGGCTAGGGCACCGACCGGGCCTCGGGGGCCATTGGTCTCGGTTCATTTGGCACTTTTGTTCCCGGTTCGAGACACGAACCGGGACCAATGGGCCTCCACTACAAAAAAAAGACACATCCATGACATTTTGGGCCAAACAATTTTTTTTCTGTCATACTTATGACATTTCTATGATGATAATTGTGACAAAACCCGGTATCATCATAGATGTGGTGGGATCCTACTTCTATGACAAAAAATCATGATAGAAAATGAGCTTTTCGTCCTGGGCGGGCCGGAGACGCAGCTGCATGACATTCTTTGGGCCGTCCATGACGGAAAAAACCATGGTAGAAGAAAGGGCGAGGAAAATTTTAGCGAGTTCCCGGTTACGGTGGTTGGTCGGGGGCCGAGCGATGCGCGTTTCTCTCGTACACGTATGCGCGTGTGTGCGAGGCGTTGGGCTCTAACTGAACCCGAGCGAGGCGTCGCCTAACTGAACCCGAGCGATTGCACTGCAGGCTACGCGTTACTAAACCCGAGTGATCGATCGATGGCTATTAACTGAAACCGATCGAGCGAATCCTTCGCTACTGCTGCTAACTGAAGTCGATCGATGCTGCCTCTGGATGAACAGTGAGTGTTGCGGGGGGTGGGGGGTGGATGAACAGTTAGTGGTGGGGGTGGATTAATAGGACCCCGTGGCGTTGCCTCTGGATGAACAGAACCCCGATCGATCGAGCCGGTTGGGACTGGATGAACAGGACCCCGTGGACGGCTGGATGAACAGTACGACCCCGTGGAGGGGTGGATGAACAGTAGATCGTGGAGGGTGGATGAACAGTAGCCCGTGGAGGGGTGGTTGAACAGGATCCCGTGGAGAGGGGTGGTTGAACAATAGCCGGTGGAGTAGCGCATGGTGGAGGCTGGATTAACAAGAGCCCGTGGATGAACAGTCGCGGGTGGAGGCTGGAGGAGGTCGACGGTAGAGATGAACAGTATCCCGTGGAGTCCCGTTTTGCGGTACGCCACACCCCTCCCGATGAACAGGACCCCCATTTCGACCGTAGGAGGTCACGTTTCCTCCGTTTTGCGGTACGCCAGACACCTCCCAATGAACAGGATCCTGTTTCGAACATGGCCGATCGAACACAAGGCTGTTTCCTCTGTTCTGCGGTACGTCAGGTCTCGTTTCCATCGCCTATTCAGTCCAAGCCCTCCCGATGAACACGATGACGCATTCCGTTTCGACCCAGCCGGTTGGCTCCCCATGAACAGGACGACGACGTTGTTTCTACATTCTGACCCAGCCACGTACACGAGCCCTGGCCGTACGTATATATGTGCGAGTAGGCGTTCGAGACCCCGCTGGTATGTACGTATGTGGCCGTATTTCCTTTCTTGCACACTAGCAGTTGTACATACGTGTACATGCTACGTGCGCGCCTCTACTACGACACATGTGCGCCTCTACATCGACCAGTATATATGTACGTACATGTTCGCGACCAGAATGACAACGCTATGTATGCTTTGACCAGGTGGGTCCCGACTGTCAGGCACTTCCTTGCGTGCGAAGATGTAGCTGGTGGGTCCCAGCAGTCACGGGGACGAATCATTTTTTTTGCCCGGAGGCACTTTCTTGCATGCGAAGATGTAGCTGGTGGGTCCTAGCAGTCAGGGGGGAAACATTTTTTTGTGAAATACAGTGGCCCGTCCGGTGGGTCCCTGCTGTCAGGTGGAGGAATCGTTATTTTCCGCGTAATAAGGAGGCACTTCCTTGCTGCGGCGATGGACCCAGGTGTCAGCCTCTCCACGTACAGTCCATGTACGATGGAAGTCGTTCGTTGACCACGTTGACCACGCCGCACCGAGAGCACCAGGGTGATGGACGACGGCGAGGCCTAGGAAGGGAATGACGTGGAGCTGGGGAATACGCGGCAGTGGATGCCCACGCGTAGAGGAGTATGAGGGTTAACTGGTTCGGCTGCGGTGTGAGGTTGCCCGTCGCCGCAGAATAACAGGGGGTGTGGGTGAGTAGAGGGATGGCCTGGCCAGCGGTGGGAGTAGTAGGGGGCGGTGAGGCCTCCGCGGCATCACACCCGGCCACGGGAGGTAGGAGCATGTGCTATGTCTTGAGCTTGTGTTGGTTTTCCTTGAAGAGGAAAGTGTGATGCCGCACAGTAGTGTAAGTATTTCCCTCGGTTTTTGAGAACCAAGGTATCAATCCAGTAGGAGGCTCCTCACAAGTCCCACGAACCTACACAAACAAACAAAGAGCTCGCAACAAACGCGATAAAGGGGTTGTCAATCCCTTCACGGCCACTTGCGAAAGTGAGATCTGATAGAGATAATATGATAAGATAAATATATTTTTGGTATTTTATAATATAGATACAGAAAATAAAGATGCAATTAAAAGTAGATTGAAAGCTTATATGATAAAAGATAAACCCGGGGGCCATAGGTTTCACTAGAGGCTTCTCTCAAGATAGCATAAGTATTACGGTGGGTGAACAAATTACTGTCGAGCAATTGATAGCAAACTTAATAATTATGAGACTATCTAGGCATGATCATGTATATAGGCATCACGTCCGGGACAAGTAGACCGACCCCTGCCTGCATCTACTACTATTACTCCACACATCGACCGCTATGCAACATGCATCTAGAGTATTAAGTTCGTAAGAACAAAGTAACGCATTAAGAAAGATGACATGATGTAGAGGGATAAACTCAAGCATATAAACCCCATCTTTTTATCCTCGATGGCAACAATACAATACATGCCTTGCAACCCTTTCTGTCACTGGGTAAGGACACTGCAAGATTGAACCCAAAGCGAAGCACTTCTCCCATGGCAAGAAAGATCAATCTAGTAGGACAAACCAAACCGATAATTCGAAGAGACTTGCAAAGATAACTCAATCATACATAAAAGAATTCAGAGAAGATTCAAATATTATTCATAGATAAACGTGATCATAAACCCACAATTCATAGGATCTCGACAAACACACCGCAAAAAGAGTTTACATCGATTAGATCTCCACACGAGAGGGGGAGAACATTGTATTGGGATCCAAAAAGAGAGAAGAAGTCATATAGCTAATAGTATTGACCCGAAGGTCTGTGGTAAACTACTCACAACTCATCGGAAGGGCTATGGTGTTGATGTAGAAGCCCTCCATGGTGGATTCCCCCTCCGACAGAACGCCGACGACGGCTCCAAATGGGATCTTGCGGATACAGAAGGTTACGGTGGCGGAAAATATTTTGTCGGTGGCTCCCTGGATGTTTTCGGGGTATCTAGGCTTATATTGAAGGAAGAAGTACGTCGGTGGCCGCCCGAGGGGCCCACGAGATAGGGGGCACGCCCAGGAGGGGTGGGCGCGCCCTCCTATCTCGTGGGCGCCTCGGCTGCTTCTTGGCTTGCACTCGAAGTTCTCCGGATCATGTTCGTTCCAAAAATCAGGCTCCTAGAGGTTTCATTCCGTTTGGACTCCGTTCGATATTCTTTTCTTCGAAATACTAAAATAGGCAAAAAAAAGCAATACGGGCTGGGCCTCCGGTTAGTAGGTTAGTCCCAAAAATGATATAATTGTGTAAAATAAAGCCCATAAACATCCAAAACAGGTAATATAATAGCATGGAACAATAAAAAATTATAGATACGTTGGAGACGTATCGAGCATCCCCAAGCTTAATTCTTGCTCGTCCTTGAGTAGGTAAATGATAAAAACAGAATTTTTGATGTGGAATGCTACCTAGCATAATTTCTCAATGTAATTTCTCTTTATTGTGGCATGAATGTTCAGATCCAAATGATTCAAAATAAAAGTTCATATTGACAAAAGAAATAGTAATACTTCAAGCATACTAATAAAAGCAATCATGTCTTCTCAAAATAACATGGCTAAACAAAGTTCATCCCTACAAAATCATATAGTTAGGATATGCTTCATTTTTGTCACACAAACATGTTCCCAACTTCTATACCCCTGATGACAAGCCAAGAAATTGTTTCGTACTCAAATAATCTCAAACTTTTTCAACCTTCACGCAATACATGAGCGTGAGCCATGGATATATCACTATGGGTGGAATAGAATAATGATTGGGGATTGTGGGGAAGCCCATCGTAGGAATATACAAGCCAAGTTCTATAATGAAAAATTCCCACTAGTATATGAAAGTGACAACATATGACACTACTAGGAAAGGGCTACTAGTGGCCCACCAATTTTGCCTACTAATGGCGCGCTACTGGTGCGCCACTAGTACCACGCCACTAGTATTTTTTACTAATGGCGCACCTGTGGTGCGCCATTAGTATCTGGTATGCTAATGGCGCACCATAGGTGCTCCATTAGGATAGCCCAAGGTGCGCCACTAGTATGCCTCCGAGGGGGCCATATATACCCATGTGCTTCGACATACTAATGGCGCACTGTGTTGTGATGCGCCATTAGTATCATTTGGCATACTAATGGCGCACTGAGTTGGGATGCGCCATTAGTATCCTTTGGCATACTAATGGCGCACTGTGGGGTGATGCGCCATTAGTATTAATATTAGGTTTTTTGGTTTTTTTTTCTGATTTTTTCACAGGTTACAAAATATATTATTTGACAAAATATAGACAACACCACACAGCAACAACAGATTCATCGAATACAATAGAACGTAAGTCTCCGAATACAATTCATCATATTAGTCTCCGAATACAAAAGACCGAACGAAGATAGAACACTACAAGTCTTGGAGACCGCGAGTAGCGAGTTTGTCTTCACATTACAAGTCGATATCGATCATCTAAACTACCATCACATAGAAGAGAGCTGCGGTCATCACGATGAGCATCATGGCGATGAAACTGGTCTTCACCCGATTCCTCCAACGCTCCCTCCTCTCTCGCGCTAGATAGCGGGCGTATCTAGATTCCGCCTCCGCCCTAGTGTTGTACCCTTTGTAACCGTTACCGCTGAAACGGTGAACCTGTCTCCGATACTCCTCCCAGTCATCGTAGACTCCAGGAACCTTACCCTTGTACACGACATACGACGGCATCTCTATGCACAAGCCAAACAACAGACAATACATAAGCAATATATAAGTATGCAACAAAAGGATCGGAAGAAAAAAGCAAGACATTAATAGCACGATTCATGGTCCTACTAATAAATAGCATCGATTATATCTAAGTTGAACGACTGTCCAAACCAAAGAGACATACAAGTTCATTAAAGTTTAATTACAACATGAGCTAATCGATGTTTCAGAACTACAAATAGCATCACTACTTTCGACTCAACTCATGGGACCGGAGCGTGGATGAAGCCGCCGTATTTCGTGATGGTCATGAAGTCGCGGGCGTTGTCAGCCCGCATTTGAAGCGTTGTGTCTATCTCACTGTTGGACGGTTGCTCTATGAGGTAGAACTGCCCCGAGGTACGAAGGACATCTTGATGGATGATTTCTGCAAACTCCGACTGGATGCGGAAGACTTCTTGTCGGATGTCCGTGTCCTGGATTGCCGCCAAGCTTGCGGCCCAATCTTTGACATTATTTGGTAGTAGAAGGTGATTATGGTCCCGTACAATCGCCCTCATGTGATGGAGGGCATAGTAGGCACCCTTCTGACCGCCAGGCGGCTGCTTGACGCAGGGGAACATCGTATTGTGGGTGAACACGTGCCCGCGATACCTACGAACTGGCCTCTTAAAGGTGCCTCCAGATGTGGCGTAGCTGGGGAGAGCATCATCAAGAACTTTCTTGATATTTGTGTAGTCTATCTTGGAGTCACGGTCCGGGTCGAAATACTTGGCCGTGGATTATTACGGGCTTAAGAGGATGAGTGTGCAAGGTGTGTCACTGCACAGAACACGGAATGTTAGAAAAAAAAGAACGATCAAAATCTAAGAAATCATATGTTATGGGGCGATGAGGGGATGACTTACTTTGGAAAGTAAGGCACGAGGAAGTTATCCTTATCTGGGTTTGCCAGAATGACGCCTTGCAGGTGTGAACTCGCGACTTGCCGGTCCCCAGTGCTGCCCAAGATCTTGGCACGCATGTAGAAGGGGTCAACTATCACGATGTCCGGGGTCTTGTCTCGAATGATCCGCATCTCCATACTCAGCAAAAAAAGCCGAACGAAAGTGTAGTGCAGCGGATGAATGTTAAACATAGCAAAGATGTCATCAAACCGCAGGACGATTGTACCCCCGATGGCGCCATCCACAAAGCCATTGCCCTCTGTCACCTTGGCCATGAAAACCGGGTATGCCACATCATTTTGGGAGAGACGCATCTTCTCCAAAGAAAGAACACTGTCATGCAGACTCTGCATAGCACCGGTTGCAGCATTGCCATATTTGTCGGTAGCATCGCCCTACCCACCACATGCACCCTCCTCGAGATATCCTGAGGTGAAGGTGGCCCGTCCTGAGCACGGATCGTACTCGGTGCCGGCTGGCTCGCACCGGCGCCCTTGTTAGTCTTTCATTTCCGTCCCTTCTTCTTGATCTGTTGTAATGGGACCGAGTTCTGCTCACAGACCCCTTCTTGAGCATGTTGGGGATGATAATATTTCGCACCTCAGCTATATGACGCTAGGTGAAGGCGGGAGCTGGAGGCGTCTCCTGAGAACTGAATGCCAGACGACGCCTGTTGCAATTGGATTTCTCCAACGTACCAGCTAGATCACGGTCGTCTTGGTTTGGTTCTTGAGAAGGAGGCCCGTCGAACTGGTCACCGTACCCATGTTCGGCAAAGTAATTATCGACGTTGGTAAATGTACCGTCGTCGTTGTCATCGTCGTTCGGATCCTGTGCCATATGCATGTCCGGATCCTATGCCATAGGGATGTCCGGCATGTCGGGTAGCAATGCGGCGTTCTTGCCATGGCTTGGCACCGGCACGACTGGCGGTCTTGTCTGTTGGGTGGTGTCCCCCTCCCCCAAACGAATCTGGCTCTTCGGCCAAAGCAGGGGCTAGCCTACGCAGGCACTGAGGGTCATCTCATCTTCTTCGTCGGCCCTAGTGGGTCGAATCGAAGGTAACAGCTCATCGTAGCATGGCAGCACCTGAACCAGTTCAACCCTATACACTATGGGTGGCATCAGATTACCGTGGAACACGGGGTTGCCCGATTGAACGATTCTGCCCTAGGCGACGTCGACCAACTTGTCGCCCACGAAGTGCAGGAGAGTGCAAGGAACATCGGTGACGCCCTGTGAAAACATGTAGGGCGTCAGGAATGCCCAGTCAAAGGCATGGAGATGAAGTCATCGCAAGAGAGGCTTATTTACCATGATGCCGTCAAGCTCGGCTAATGTCGAGGCACCGCCAACGGCGGGCGTGCAACTAACGGAGGGGCCGCTTGCTGGCGAGGTGCCGGCCGGCGTACACTAGGGTGCGCTAAGCTCCAATGCATGTGCCGGCGCCGGAGACACAAATACCGCCTCCGCCAGAGACACCAATGGCGCCGCCTGAGACACCAATGGCGCCGCCTACGCGTTGTGCGAGTTGCTGGCCGTGAAGCTGGGAACCGCGGGAGGCCCCTGTTGGCCGCCCGTAATCCACGTCGTCAGCCCCTGAATCAACGTAGGCACCATGGCGGTGAGCGTCGTTCCCAGTTGTACTTGCACTTGCTCTTGGATAATCTTCGGAATCCGCGCCACTTGTGCCTTGAGTGCTTCAACCTCGCGCGACTGGCTTTCCGAGCTGGTCTTTTTCTCCTTTCGCCCACCAGCGGTATAGTATGACGACCATTTTGTGGACAAGCCTTTGACGGCCACATGACCAGCTGACGTCGGCTTATTGAGCTTATCCTTGTTTTTCATTACGTTCAATGCCCTATTTAAAGGGGTGTCGAAAGGGGAGCTCTGAGATGAACCCGCGCTACTGCTTTCAGTGTCCTGCAGAAGGAACGTGAACCATTTAGAAATATTGGGGATTAATTATAATGCAACCATATGTAGCTAATTACGCGGGGGTGTATTCCTTACCAGAACAAGCTCAAGCGCCCTGGTCTTCGGATCCGCTGTAAGCTCCTTTGTTACCGGGTCCTCCTTGTACCAGGTCCTGAGAAAGTTCCTGGTCTGCTTGTCACGGTATTTCTCGAAGCTGGGCGGTAGGCCTTGCTTGGCACGCTCCGCGTCCTCCTTGTCCCATATAGGCTCCGCCACTCTGTAACCGCCGGGACCGAGTTGGTGGACCCCTAAGTTCAATTGCCGCATTTCTTTCCCCCACTGACTTGATTCGGAGGTTGCGTTGCTCTCGCACTTGATCTTGAACTCCTTGTAGTCATCTTCGCTCATCAAAGGATATTTTGCCTTGATCTTCTCATAACTATCACCTTTTTCAATCATTGCCTTCAATGTGCTTCTCCAAGTAGACAGGGCCGTGCTCATCCTCGTGAGGGCGGCACTGTTCACTTTGTTCCCTGAGAGGCGTGTGTTTGCAAATTCAGCGGGGAACTTGTATCGTTTGTGCAACTTCGTGAAGAGGAGGCTACGCAAATTCCCTCGATCCTTATGCCTTAGGTTCTCGGTGTTGATCGAGACGGTGCTCCAGAGAATGCACCCGAGATGAACCGAGTACCCCTTGACTACTTCTTTGGGCGCCGTCAGATGCCCATCGGAGTTCAGTTCAGTAAATTCCTCCTTGACGGCGCCGAGCACGTTCGGGCGCCGGTCCTTTCGTTGCCTCTTTGATTGGCTGCCATCTGTGCGTGCGCTGCCATCATCAGTGGTGGCATCCTCCGCGCGGCACCATCTGTGGTGTCATCCCCGATGCCATTAGGGGTTGTGTAGTCAGGATCGGTGTCTTCCACGGCGTCCACATAGCGGTGAGGTTCTTCCTCCAACTCGTGCGACAGCTCCCAGAATTGCTTGCAGCCCGAACCGCCGGCCTCATTGTGGTTGGCAATGTTTTGCTCTAAATAGGAAAAGAGTTTAGTCAAGAAGTTGGTTATTGTGAAGGAACAAGATCATGGTCTCATCATTTAGGGTTTGTCAACACCGAGGCATCCTAAAAGCTAAGCTTTTATCATTTAGGGTTTGTCGACGCCGAGGCACCCTAAAAGCCTAAGCGTACATCATTTACGTTCTCATCGACACCAAGGCATCCTATAGAAGCCAAGGTTTCATCATTTAGGGTTTGTCGACGCCGAGGCACCCTAAATGCTAAGTTAAGTTTTCATCATTTAGGGTTTATTGATGCCGAGGCACCCTAGGTTGGGCCTAATCACTTGGCACTAATCACTTGGCTCTATTGCCACCTATGTAGCAAAAATGGCGGGGCAGTTGATCCAACTTAACTAAGTACTAAGATACCCCGGCCCATGCATTAGTCGCAAGTACCCCATATGTTCTATTTTTAGCAAAGTCATGCTAAAATTCATGGAAAATTTCAGCATGACCTTTGCTGAAAATAGGACATATGGAGTACCCGCATTTGCCGGAATGAGAGTTAATCGACATTCCGACAAACTCAAGGGTCTCTCGGGGTACGTGCAAAATCATTACCCCACCCCCGCCCAGCTGCAACCCCACAACACCCCAAAATATCATCACGACACGATGGTCGGAGACAAAACCCCCCAATATCATCAAAATCCTCCAATTATGAAGTAAAACTCCTGAAGTGTTCCAGGAGTAGAACCTGAAGTGTAGTCAGTGGCTTCACCTATGCTACAACATACATAGTACATCAAGTTGACATCTCAGCATCGACCACACCACATGCCACAGCATACATATTACATAGATGATCCAACAGATTACATAGCAGGACAGTTTAAGCGTGAACCGCATCATACAAAATAGAAGAAATTCACTACACAACTGAAACCCAATTAAGCTAGCTAATGGAGTTCAACTACTCACTAGCAGTACTACTAACTGGAAGTACATAAACAAGTTAAGCTACTCACTACAGTACTAGCTACTCACTTAAGCTAGAAGCTACAAGTTAAAAACATTTTACCAAAAGGTATCTTCTTTAGAATGAATGCTTTTACGTAGAGACATAGTTCTGTTAGAATGCATGATTATACTTCATGTAGTGGTAGAGATACCTTTTTAGTTTAATGTATGTACATAAAAGCTGAAACTCTGAAAAGAATGTCATTTTATAAAAAAAATAATATCAGAAAGCCCCAATTCATTGGATGTACAAGTCTGACAAGTGAGAAAGTGAAGTCCACGTGGTCATATTCAATATATCAGCTGGATTGGTAAGTCTGGCTGTTACTATGTTAACAAAATAAGTTGTAAATATAAACATCTAATAAGAAGGTGCTAATTTTAGGTTGCACTGGGCATGAGCCTGTTTTGGTCTTTTTTATTTATTTCATGAGGCAGCAAGACAATGCCTCGCAATGTGACTGTGAGAGTAATACATGTTGATGTGACATGCAGAAAAGGAAAATTCACATATTACATATGAACTATGTTATTGTGTCTAACATTTAAAAAAAATACCAAGCGAAGTAGAAAAAGTGAAAACCCCAACAATATATTCCATGCCATCCAATTTGAAGTTGTCCATATAGCTACAGAGTGAAGCTGCCTTCCACTCTAAAGTTACTAGAAGATACCTTCTGTCCGGCTGTCAATCTAAAGGGCTGCAACTTGGGCTTTGAAATGAAGATAAGTGGCTAGTTATTGCCAATTCTTTCAAAACCCATTGAGTGAAGGAACATGTGAAACTGACCAGAATCACACAGGATGATAACGATATGCCAAGTTGCACTACTGTTCCCAATTTTACCTTGGTTTCACAGTTTTCATTCAAGCTGGCACAAAACTTCAAGAATATTGTGTAAAAACATGAAAAGAAGTCCATGGTCGGATTGTCCCTTACCATAGGTTATTCATTCAATCTTTGTTAAGCGGAACTATCTACAGTCCATGTGTTGAAAAATGCAGTGACATTCAGATCACTGTTGTGCGAAAATTCAGTTAACACACTGTCAAAAAAATTCAGTTACAAACATACATTCAGTTTGAATTAATCTCTCATATTCCCTTCACATTGCTAACCATATGGTCAAAATATTGTCCCTAGACATCTCCTGGTCCTACCCAAGATAAGCCCTAGTTACAAAAATGCAGTGCAAAAATTCAGTTAACACACTGCCAATACATTCAGTTTGAATTATTTCTCATGGAGATCCTCAAAAAATTCTTATGACAGAACTACCAACTTTATAAACCCAAGATAAACCCTAGGAAGAAACAGAGAGGGAGAGGTCAAGGGGGAGGAGCAGAGAGGGAGAGGTGGGCAATGGAGGCGGGGGTGAGTTGGATGGGGTACCTGCGGGCGTAGAAGACGGGGGCGTCATCGGGGACGAAGAGGTCGACACTATGGACGCCTTGGATGTTGCCGCGAATTCGGCGTCGAGCGGTGGTGGTCCTCCTGGGCAGGCCGCGCGGTCGAGGGAGTCGAGCGATGGCGGTCCTCCTGGGCGTCCGAGCTCGTCCGGGTCCTCGTAGTCAAAGAGGAAGACGGCGGTGGTCCTCCTGCACAGGCCGCGCGGTGTTGGACGGCAAGCACGTCGAGGGCGCAGGCGGGGGCGCGGGGGGAGGGGGCGCTTGGGCGGGAGGACGTCGAGGGCGCTCCGCTCGGGGACGGCGAGGGAGGCGGCACTCGGCTCAGGGACGGTGAGGAAGGCGGCGCTCGGCTCGGGGACGGCGAGCACGGGGGGCAGCGGGTGAGATCGATGAGCCAGGGGAGAGATTAGAGAGATTGGTGATTTAGTGTGTGTGTGTGGGGGGGGAAGCTTACTATTGGTGCACCCTGCAGCGGTGCGCCATTAGAATGTTTTTTTAGATAGCAATGGCGCACCACCCAGCAGGTGCGTCATTAGTAAAAAAAAATTACATAGCAATGGCGCACCACCTAGAGGTGCACCATTAGTAAACTTTTTTATATATATAGCAATGGCGCACCAGCCATAGGTGCGCCATAAGTAATTTTTTTTAATTTTTTGTTGCATCTAATAATTTTTAAGAAAATGAATATGAATATGAAACAGTAATGATTTTTTATAAAAACAGTAATATTTTTTTAAAAAATATCATCAAATTTGTTATTTGAAAATATTTATGAATATGAAAAAATATCATCAAATTTATTATTTGAAAATATCATCAAATTTATTATTTGAAAATATAATCAAATTTGTTTTTTTTCAATTTTAGTTGCATTCATTTGTTACGGTGGAGCGGGCCGGGGGGCCGGTCGGTGGCGGCGGTCGGTGGAGC
>NC_041385.1:41609605-41687000 GCF_002162155.2 Triticum dicoccoides
GAGGGTGCGGTGGGTCGGCGGCGGTGGAGCGGGGGAGGGTGCGGTGGGTCGTCGACGGTGGTGGAGCGGGGGAGGGTGCAGGGTGTCAGCGGCGGCGGCTGGTGGAGCGGGGGTGGGTGCGGGGCCGGGGGGTCAGCGGCGGCGGCCGCTGGAGCAGGGGAGAGGGTGCGGGGGATCGAGATCGAGTGTCCATGAAATTTAAAAAATATTCATGAGTTCAAAATTAAAGTGCCCATGAAATACAACCGAGAAATGAAGGCTACAATTTAAATACAATCGATCTTAGCTAGCTATCTGTTCACAATCTTCTTGCCCTTCTTTTTCGCAAATGGAGTTCTTCTATGGAATGGACGTCCTTTAGGTAGGGTGGTCCTGCTTCTTCTTGTGGTGTATGCTGCTACTTCATCGTTGTCGTCATGTTCGATCTTCGGGTCGCCATACTTGTCGAAGTCTTGCTCATTGGCTACTCCATCCATTCCGATGATATTCCTTTTGCCTCTCCTCACGACAACACGACTGGGCTTTGATGGGTGGATAATGAAGAAGCATTGGTCCACTTGGGAAGCCAGTACCCATGGCTCATTTTTCACGGTGACGTTTGCGCCCGCGGTCTTCGATTTGGCTTCGGGTATAACCATGGTGGTGAAATACCGGTCTTCTTTTATGACGCTCTTGGCCCATCTGACACGGAACATCGGGACCTTCTCTCCAGCGTAGCTCAGCTTCCAGATCTCCTCGATCCTTCCGTAGTATCTGTCCTTGTTGTTACTAGTGTAGGATTTAATCGTTACCCCGGAGTTCTGATAACCATCGCTCTTCATGTCCTTGTCCTCGGTGTAGAATGTGTAACCGTTGATATCGTACGCCTCATAGGTCATCAGGTTGTGCTCGGCACCCTGCGACAAGGCGAATATGAGTTGTTCTTCCGTGGAAGAATCCTCATGTAAAGGGTACGACAGAAGCTTCTGCTTGAACCAATGCTTGAAACATGAGTTGTGCTCTTTGATTATATCTCCGTCCGTCCTTTGTTGGCCTCGGTCAATGTACGTCTTCTCAATAAAGGTTTTGTGCTCTACCACCCAAGGATCGACCACGTCTATGTGTTGTAGCGCGACAAGGTTTGCTCTCTCAAAGTCGGTGAGTCGACCCTCAAAGTCGACATGCATTTCGCGGCGACCCTCACGGTGACCCCATCCAGCGAGCCTGCCGAGGTGCCTGTTACCGGGCAGACCAACGGGGTTCTCGATGCCTAGATAATTCGTGCAGTAGTAGATGCACTCTTTGGTCAGAAAACCCCTGGCTATGCTTCCCTCTGGGCGTGACATGTTGCGAACGTATCCTTTGATGACACCATTCATCCTTTCGAACGACATCATGATGTGCAGGAACGTCGGCCCGAGTTGGATGATATCCTCCACGATATGGACCAGCAGATGCACCATAACGTCAAAGAATGCGGGTGAGAAGTACATCTCAAGCTCGCATAGTATCACCACGATCTCTTCCTGTAGCCTTCTGAGTTGCCTCACGCCAACCGACTTCCAAGAGATGACGTCGAAAAAGTTGCATAGGCCATATAGCGTTTCACGGACGTGCGCGTCCATGATGCCACGGATTGCAACTGGAAGTATCTGCGTCATCAGCACATGACAGTCGTGGGACTTCATCCCGCTGAACTTCTGCTTCGCTGGGTCTAGGTATCTGCTTATCTTCCCCGCGTAACCGTAAGGAAGTTTTACTCCTACGAGGCAGGTGAAAAACTGACCGATCTCCTCCTGACTTAGAGTGAAGCACGCGGGAGGGTAGTCATTTCCGGTCTTCTTGGCCTTTTTGCCTTTGCGATGACTTTCCGTGTCCTGCTTCGTCTCGTCATCATCATCATTAGCGTGAAGCTCCTCCCTGATGCCCATTGATTTCAAGTCTGCCCTTGCTTTCGGCCCATCTTTGGTCCTCTCTGGGATGTTGAGGAGGGTACCAAGTAGACTCTCGCACACGTTCTTCATGATATGCATGACATCAAGGCTGTGAGGCACACGGTGGATCTTCCAGTACGGCAAGTCACAGAAAACAGACCTCGTTTCCCATACCTGCAGCAGCAGCTCTGGCGCCTTTCGCTTCTTTCCTGGCTCTGGCGCCTTTTGCTTCTTTCCCGGCAGTGGGCAATCTTTCCAATTTTTCAACAGCTCGTCTATTTCCTCGTCACGCCTCGTACGCGGGCGTCTTCGGGGTTCGGTTTCACCATCGAACAGATCCTTGCGTTTCCTCCATGGGTCATCGTCGCGAAGCCACCTTCGATGTTCCATGAACACGGTTTTCGAAGACCCGGGATCTCTATCTAGCTGGCGATACGTTGTGTCATCCATGCACCTAACTCATCCAGAAAATCCGTGGACCACCTACCCCGCGACATATCCGTAACCGAGATAGTCGTGCACCATTGTGAGCAGTGCGACTCTCATAGGGAAATATTCTTTCTGTGCGGCGTCCCACGTATTGGCTGGCGTTTTCCACAATGTGTCTAGCTCCTCTTTCAGCAACCCCAAATACAGATTGATGTCATTCCCTAGTTGTTTCGGCCCTCAATTAGCATACTCATGTGAATGTACTTCCTCTTCAAGCACAACCAGGGGGGAAGGTTGTACATCCACACAAACACAGGCCAGGTGCTATGTGTGCTTCTCTGGCTGCCAAACGGATTGTCTCCATCGGTGCTCATGCCTAGCACGATGTTCCTTGGATCCTTCCCAAATTCTGGGTGTTTGAAGTTCAATGCTTGCCACTGGCTCCCATCCCTAGGCTGACTCAACATCTTGTCTTTTTTATTTATCTCTCGATCATTTGCATCATCTTCTGGCTTCTTCTCCTCCCTATCCGCGTGCCAACGCAGGAGCTTTGCTACCTTAGGGTCCGCGAAATACCGCTGCAGACGAGGAGTGACCGGAAAGTACCACACCACTTTTCGAGGAGCTTTCTTCCTCTTCTTGTATCAAGTGACGCTGCACACAGGACATATGGTAGACTCCGCGTGCTCGTCCCGATAAATGATGCAATTGTTCATGCACACATGGTATTTCACGTGTGGTAAATCCAGAGGACACACGATTTTCTTCGCCTCCTCGAAACTGGTCGGGCACTTGTTCCCCTTGTCAGAATTTTATGTCCTCGTCACGCGAGAATGTACACACGATTCCTCGAGCCTGCATCCTTCATACAATGGATTAACCGCGTCTATCTCCAGTTAATCCAGCTTGGCTTTCTCTCGGGCGGCAGCTCTTGCGTTATCCGTCTGCTTGAGAAGTAGCTCTTGAATAAGTGGGTCCTGCACCCAGCCCATCGATGGTCCATCGGCGTCTGCTCCGCCAGCATCTTCATCTTCATGATAATGCCCTTCGTCTGCTCCGGCATCTTCCTCATCATCATGTCCTATATCTTCTACATGATGACTGTGTACAGCATCACCATCGTGATCATGTCCTAGATATTCTTCGTCTTCTCGTCCGTCGAGTCTTGCTCATTTCTTGCCGCCCGGCCCCCATGGACGACTTCATAGTCATCTTCATCACCTTGCCACCCTTAGCCATCCATGAAACCACGCAAGAGCAGGTGGTCCCGCACCTGCCCGGAATCCGGGTCCACAATAGGGCTCTTCAGCTTGCATCTTCGACACGGACATCTTATCTCCGTCTCGTTCTTTTGAAGCATCTCGGCCTTCTCGGAGCTCAAAAACCTATTCATGATGCCTTCGGTCATCGTGCAGACCATGGTCACCTGCGGGGTAGAGCAAAACAATATTTTAGAACCAAGAAAAAATTTGTCATGACTTTCCCTAAAAATAGGACCAAAAAGAATGCATAGTGCCAAAATTCTTGCCGAAACGGAAATGAATCAACATTCCGGCAAAATATTGGCAACTATCGCATTTCAAATACCGGTACCTACAAACACAAACATATATGCAACACCACAAACATATGCAACACCACGGACATACATAGATCTAGCTACGCCACAAAAAGTGCATGTGCACGTTGTTGGAAGGAGAACAACATAAAGATAGCTTCCCCCCTTACTTACCTATCAACAAAAGGTAATTTAACCACTTATCTATGGTGCAAATGAGGTGAGGAGGAGGAGGCAGCCGAGACAAGCTTGGAGGAGGAGGTGGAGAGAATGAAGTGGGGAAAGTGAGTGGGTAGGTGTGTGGCTGTCCAAAATATCTTGTTGGTCCCAGGTTACTAATGGCGCACCACCTGCACATGCGCCATTAGTAACCCTGGTCACTAATGGCGCACCTGCAGGTGGTGTGCCATTAGTAGTTTTGCAAAAAAAATCTATATATTAATGGCGCACCATGGCACAGTGCGCCATTACTAGTTTAAACTATTAATGGTGCAATGTGCCACGGTGCGCCATTAGTAGTTTTGCAAAAAAAACAGTAGTGGCGCACTTTGCGGCCGGTGCGCCATTACTAGTTAGAAGTACTAATGGCGCACTGTGAGCTAGTGCGCCATTAGTATGTTTGGAAAAAAATGTTACTAGTGGCGCACCACTTGTCCAGTGCGCCATTAGTGTCTTTCACACTAATGGCGCACCAGCACATGGTGCGCCACTGCTATATAATAGTGGCGCACCACATGTCTGGTGCGCCATTAGTGGTCATTCCATCTATAGCCCTTTTCCTAGTAGTGTGAGACTCTTTATATGAAAAACATGGTTCTACTTTGAAGCACAATATATGAGACTCACTACATGAAGAACATGATGCTACTTTGAAGCACAAGTGTGGAAAAAGGGATAGTACCATTGCCCCTTTATTTATTTTCTTTATTTATTTTTCTTTTTTCTTTTCTCCTTTTTTTCTTTTTCTTTTTTTTTCTTTTGGCCTTTCATTTTTTTATTTTTGGGCAATGCTCTAATAATGATGATCATCACACTTTTATTGATTACAACACATGAATTACAACTCGAAACTAGAAAAAAATATGACTCTATATGAATGCCTCCGGCGGTGTACCGGGATGGTGCAATGAATCAAGAGTGACATGTATAAAAAATTATGCATGGTGGCTTTTCCACAAATGAGATGTCAACTACATGATCATGCAATGGCAATATGACAAAAGTAATGTATGTCATGATGGTGAAGAACAGAACGGTGGAAAGTTGCATGGCAATATATCTCGGAATGGCTATGGAAATGCCATATATAGGTAGGTATGGTGGCTGTTTTGAGGTAGATATAAGGAGGTTTATGTGTGATAGAGAGTGTCATATCACGGGGTTTGGATGCACCAGCGAAGTTTGCACCAACTCTCAAGGTGAGAAAGGGCAATGCACGGTACCGAAGAGGCTAGCAATGATGGAAAGGTAAAAGTGCGTATAATCCATGGACTCAACATTAGTCAAAAGAACTCATATAATTATTGCAAAAATTTAGAAGTCATCAAAAACCAAGCACTACACGCATGCTCCTAGGGGAATAGATTGGTAGGAAAAGACCATCGCTCATCCCCGACCGCCACTCATAAGGATGCACAAGCAAGGTACACTTCATGTTTCAAATTTCTTACACAACTTTAACCATACGTGCATGCTATGGGACTTGCTAACTTCAACACAAGCATTCTTTAAATCCATAATCACCCAACTAGCATGACTTTAGTATCACTGCCTCCATATCTCAAAACAATTATCAAGTATCAAGTTGATCATAGCATCCAATTCACTTCCTATGATAGTTTTTATTATACCCAACTTGGATGCTCATCATTCTAATACCAATTTATAACCATAGAAAATACCATGTTGTTCTAAAGACTCTCAAAATAATATAAGTGAATTATGATAGATAAAAAATTTCTTCAAAATTAAACCACCGCCGTGCTCTAAAAGATATAAGTGAAGCACTAGAGCAAAAACTATCTAGCTCAAAAGATATAAGTGAAGCACATAGAGTATTCGAATAAATTTCAACCAAGTAGGCTTCTCCCAAAAGGTGTGTTACAGCAAGGATGATTGTGGTAAACTAAAAAGCAAATACTAATATAATACACGACGCTCCAAGCAAAACACATATCATGTGGCGAATAAAAATATAGCTCCAAGTAAACTTACCAATGAACGAAGACGAAAGAGGGGATGCCTTCCGGGGGCATCCCCAAGCTTAGGCTTTTGGCTATTCTTGAATATCTTGGGGTGCCTTAGGCATCCCCAAGCTTAGGATTTTGCCACTCCTTATTCCATAGTCCATCAAATCTTTACCCAAAACTTGAAAACTTCACAACACAAATTCAATAGGAAATCTCATAAGCTCCGTTAGTGAAAGAAAACAAAACCACCACATAAGGTACTGTAATGAACTCATTCTTTATTTATACTAGATGACCAGTTGCACCGACGACGCAAAGGGCGAGAGCAAGCCATGTATTAGAAGAGTCCACATAAAAATATTCAGACACAGGTTGGAACATCATTGACCAAGCTTAAGATTTTGTCAGTTAGGCCGATTTTCATGGGCACGACGAAACACAAATATTCAGCAAGGATTCAGAAATCTAAACAATGTGTCAAAGATGATTACAATAGAGTGCATGGTTGATCAGACAAAACTGGTACATATAGGTCCTGAAAAGCTCTATAGCATGAGAACTTTACATTAGCGTGTGGTGTGGCAGTGGAATCTAAACACAAAGATCTGGAAAAGGGAGAAGAAATGGACTAAAAAACAAAACACTAATCTTGCTTTTTATCAAGTGAAATACATAGCTATTTGGCACCCTTAGCCACAATAGAGAACATCACCATCTTCGACATTTTTCTCAAAGCTGATCTAATTCGAAGATATTTTCAAATGCCCATATTGTATTTGTTAGTAACTTTAGGTTTGAACAAGCAAATATGGTACATGATGTAATCCTTTTTATATGAAAAAATAAAAAAGATTTATCTTTCAAAATATATACTCCAGCATGCATAATTTGTTATGTTATTCAGGTAACTTGGGTGAATAATTGGATCTAAACCAAAATATATTTTCATATAATGGCCTT
Organism: Triticum dicoccoides; assembly: GCF_002162155.2. Classification (NCBI taxonomy): domain Eukaryota; kingdom Viridiplantae; phylum Streptophyta; class Magnoliopsida; order Poales; family Poaceae; genus Triticum; species Triticum dicoccoides. The sequence continues at coordinate 41,616,655 of NC_041385.1, forward strand.
TATTTTATAGTTCGAATTTTATATACAAAGCAGTGTAGCTAGCATCATGAACAATAGTTTTTCAAAAATACATTTTGCAAAAAAAAACCATAGAGGGACCATAAGCTATAGTATGGTCCTAAAGGGATTATCGAGATTCACCATGTAGCTAAGATAATTAATTCAACACTGAATTATGAAGGGAAGAAATGTGCCTAGCCTTACATAATATCATAGATAGAGGATACAGAAAGTTATAAGCCGTCAGCCAACCACACTACCACGTAAATCATGAGAAATTTTGAAAGAAGACCAAGTTAGACATATGGACACAAAAGCATCAGAGGGAAATGAGTAAAAACTCACCGGAGAGCAGTCAACGGAACAATTAGTATAGATCCTGCTTATGTGGAGCGCCACTGAAAAATTAGGACCAGTGCTTTGGCACACAGTTATTGCACATGCATGCGAACCAACCAATTAACACGAGAACAATTTTGTTTCCAGAAGGGAAACAATGAAGAAGCTTATGTGCATAAGTCTACTTAATTTGCTACCTGCAAAAACAAGGAGACACATTTTCTTAAGACGTAATGTCACAAATTATAATGTTAGCTACTAAATGAAGTAAGAATTTATGTGCTCTGACTATCACAACAGCCAGAAAATAATAACTAAGTGTATTTATGAATATGTACAATGGTACAGATTAGCTAGGAAGACAAACACAAGGGAAAGAGGATGCGTACCTGAAACCTGCTGAAGTTTGCTTGGTCTCCATCTCATAGGCCAGCCAAAACAGAATTAGCAAACCTATGTGCCTCCCCCCATATCAAGCTGTCCACCTAAACTTGACAAGGACGTACAAAGGCAAAATTTACATCAGCCATAATAAATCACAGGCTCTAGGCAAAGAAATAGAATTCCTACATAAGAAAACAGTGCTCTCAAATTCAGGTTGGCAATGCAAAGAACTTTTTAAATCATCAGAAAATAAGTACCAAAACATTGTTGCCTTTAAGATACTGCAAGCAAAGCACTGTAGTTTTGAATATGACAACACAAGAAAACTTCAGTCATAGGTAATAATGTCCAGAACCACACACTTTTGCATTACCTTTTAATACACCATTTTCATCATTTCCCTTCAAGAACTCCCAATGCCTTCAAAGATAAAAGGAGTCATCATGTAAACACGTGGTAGATACTACATAAATCCAGCAAAAAAATCAAAGAAATTTATTAAGTGAATCGCCATGCACAAGCTCTGAATATAGGATATGCAACCCACAAGCTGGCTTGAGCAGGAATATAAAAACCTGAGAGGGTGGAGCATGTCGAAAGCATGCTCATCAAGAATCATATTGGAAAGGTGCAGATTTGGTTTTTCTAAAAAAAGTCATGACCGCAGTAGAGTCCTGCAGATTACCAAGAAGCCAACGATGCTCTATGTAGCCTCCCCCTTTGAAGTATCATCCACATGCCTCTATACTATAGAATAGAAAAAGAAAGAGGATGGAAGAACAGCTAACCTCAACCACACAACGGAGCAGGAAGCGACCCGATGCCGTAGACAAAACGAAACCACCGGCCAAGATTAGCAATGAACTGAAGCCTGTGTCGGCGTCGCTGCTCCTGATGCAGAGCTGAAGCTTGTCGCCGCCTGTGCCGCCACCCTTCAGGGTGGGATGAACACGATGTATTGACAAACCGTCGTCCTCCTGATCACAAGTCCTTGGCCTTGGACTCCACCAACGCCATGAACCACACCGCACACCGTTGGCTGCACGAACCAAAATCGAATCGAATCAATGCCTTCGAGGTCGCATCAAGCAGGGGAGCGGACTAACCTCGCGAGATCTGCCAGGTCGTGGCGCCATCTAGAAGGGGGTTGCTGCTCCGGTGCGGGGGCAGGGAAGGAGGAGGTGGAGACAGAGGCGAGCGAGACGAAGGGGGGAAGCGGAGGCAGCGGGATGGGAGAGCGGACGACGAGGGAGATAGATATTTCTGGTTCTATCGCGCGCACTCGCCCAATCCAATGTACTATTCATGCCACGCAGTGCACTATTCATGTCACATGGACGCCGCGGTTGTGACTACCGACTCCTTCATCCTTTATAAGGTAAATCCAATGCACTATTCATGCCACGTGGACGCCGTGGTTGTGACTACCGACTCCTTCATCCTTTATAAGGTAAATTGGTGTTAAACCTACTGTATTTCAAGTTCTCTATGGTTCATACCCTTACATACTAGCCAAAGATGCATCAAAATAAGCAAACAACACACGAAAAATAGAATCTGTCAAAAACAGAACAGTCTGTTGCAATCTGTAACTAACGCAAACTTCTGGAACCTTAAAAATCCTATAGGTTCTACTTGGCACAAACACTAATTAAAACATGTTTTCTTGTGAGCGCAAAAATCTCGTTTTTCGGGAGCGCAATGTAGCAGCAAAATGAATCAATGCAAAATCTCGTTTCTATGATTTATTGAATTTTTTCTCGTGAGCGCAAAGTTTCTGTTTCCAGCAGAATCAAATCAACTCATATCATAGGTTATCCTATAGGTTCTACTTGGCACAAACACTAACTAAAACATGAAAACACATCTAAACAGAAAGTAGAAGCAAGAGTTATTACTAAACAGGAACAAAAACAAAAAACACAAAGAAAATTGGGTTGCCTCCCAACTAGCGCTATCGTTTAACGCCCCTACCTAGGCATAAAAGCAAAGATAGATCTAAGTAGTGCCATCTTTGACACTTGATTCATAGGTAGCTCGCATGATAGATTCATAAGGTAATTTGACTTTCTTTCTTGGAAAGTGCTCCATGAATTTCTTTAATGGAAATTGAAATCTAATATTCCCTTCCTTCATATCAATAATCGCACCAATCGTTCTAAGGAAAGGTCTACCAAGAATAATAGGAAAAGAAAGATTGCAATCCATATCAAGAACGATAAAATCAACGGGCACCAAATTTCTATTTGTAACAATTAGAACATCATTGATTCTTCCCATTGGCTTTTTAACGGTGGAATCCACAAGGTGCAAATTTAAAGAGCAATTATCAAGATCATGTAAACCTAGAATATCACATAAATATTTCGAAATCATGGAAACACTAGCACCCAAATCACACAAAGCAAAACACTCATAATCTTTGATTTTAATCTTTATAGTAGGTTCCCATTCATCATTAAGTTTTCTAGGTATAGAAACTTCCAAATTAAGTTTTTCATCAAAATATTGCATCAGGGCATCAACAATATGTTTGGTAAAAACTTTATTTTGACTATAAACATGAGGAGAATTTACCACGGATTGCAACAAGGAAATACAACTTTCTAAAGAACAATTATCATAATCAAATTCCTTGAAATCCGAGATAGTGGGTTCAATACTATTTAAAGTCATGACCTCTCCAATCCCACTTTTACCAATTTTAGCATCAAGATCTAAAAACTCAGAATTCTTGGGACGCCTTCTAAATAAAGTTGACTCATCTTCAGTCCCATTATTATCAAGATTCATATTGCACAACAAAGATCTAATAGGGGACACGTCAATAACTTTAAGATCTTCATCATTATTTTCATCTAACTTTTCTGGTTTGGCAGCCATCTTATTGACTAAGGTGGCTTGCTTATCAGAAATTTGGGCTATAGCCTTCTCAAGATGGATAATTTGAGAGTTCACACCATAAAATTCTTTATTCATATCATCAAGCTCCTTATTCAGAAAACCCACAAAATCTTTTTGTTCTTTAAGCTCTTTTCTGAAGAAATTATTATGCTCAAATTGCAAAGTCATAAAGTTTCTAATATTCGATTCAATCTCTTCGAACCTCCTAAGAAGGAGGTCGGTACTCTTAGGCAAATCCATAAGGACAAACAGGCACACAAGAAAACAGAAAAAGGCAAGCAAAAGAGAGAGGAAGAAGAAGTCAAGCGGAAAAGACAGGAGGTTGGGAAAGAGAGGGAGAATAAAATTGCAAGGGTGAAGTGGGGGAGAGGAAAACGAGAGGCAAATGGCAAATAATGTAAATGCAAGGGAGATGAGTTTGTGATGGGTACTTGGTATGTCTTGACTTGAGCGAAGACCTCCCCCGCAACGGCGCCAGAAATCCTTCTTTCTACGTCTTGAGCTTGCGTTGGTTTTCCTTGAAGAGGAAAGGGTGATGCAGCACAGTAGCGCAAGTATTTCCCTCAGTTTTTGAGAACCAAGGTATCAATCTAGTAGGAGGCTCCTCACAAGTCCCATGAACCTACACAAACAAACAAAGAACTGGCAACCGACGCGCTAAAGGGGTTGTCAATCCCTTCATGACCACTTGCGAAAGTGAGATCTGATAGAGATTATATGATAAGATAAATATATTTTTGGTATTTTATAATATAGATACAGAAAATAAAGATGCAATTAAAAGTAGATTGAAAGCTTATATGATAAAAGATAAACCCGGGGGCCATAGGTTTCACTAGAGGCTTCTCTCAAGATAGCATAAGTATTACGGTGGGTGAACAAATTACTGTCGAGCAATTGATAGCAAACTTAATAATTATGAGACTATCTAGGCATGATCATGTATATAGGCATCACGTCCGGGACAAGTAGACCGACCCCTGCCTGCATCTACTACTATTACTCCACACATCGACCGCTATGCAACATGCATCTAGAGTATTAAGTTCATAAGAACAGAGTAACACATTAAGAAAGATAACATGATGTAGAGGGATAAACTCAAGTAATATGATATAAACCCCATCTTTTTATCCTCGATGGCAACAATACAATATGTGCCTTGCAACCCTTTCTGTCACTTGGTAAGGACACCGCAAGATTGAACCCAAAGCTAAGCACTTCTCCCATGGCAAGAAAGATCAGTCTAGTAGGCCAAACCAAACCGATAATTCGAAGAGACTTGCAAAGATAACTCAATCATACATAAAAGAATTCGGAGAAGATTCAAATATTATTCATAACTAAACTTGATCATAAACCCACAATTCATCGGATCTCGACAAACACACCGCAAAAAGAGTTTACATGAAGTAGATCTCCACAAGAGAGGGGGGAGAACATTGTATTGAGATCCAAAAAGAGAGAAGAAGCCATCTAGCTAATAACTATGGACCTAAAGGTCTGTGGTAAACTACTCACAACTCATCAGACGGGCTATGGTGTTGATGTAGAAGCCCTCCGTGGTGGATTCCCCCTCCGGCAGAATGCCGGAGACCGCTCCAAGATGGGATCTCGCGGATACAGAAGGTTACGGTGGCGGAAATATTTCTTCGGTGGCTCCCTGGATGTTTTCGGGGTATGAACGCTTATATAGGAGGAAGAAGTCGTCGGTGGCCGCCCGAGGGGCCCACGAGACAGGGGGCGCGCCCAGGAGGGGTGGGCGCGCCCTCCTATCTCGTGGCCGCCTCGACTGCTTCTTTTCTTGCACTCCAAGTCCTCCGGATCAAGTTCGTTCCAAAAATCACGCTCCGGAAGGTTTCATTCTGTTTTGTCTCCGTTTGCTATTCCTTTTCTTTGAAATACTGAAATAGCGAAAAAACAGCAATACGGGCTGGGCTTCCAGTTAGTAGGTTAGTCCCAAAAATGATATAATTGTGTAAAATAAAGCCCGTAAACATCCAAAACAGGTAATATAATAGCATGGAACAATCAAAAATTATAGATATGTTGGAGACGTATCAGCATGCGGCACAACCAGTGGTGCTTTGGGCGGCTCGACCAACAAGACCAGAGGTTGAAGAAGCACTACGGCCGTTGGATGGACATCATACGGTCACTGGAGCTAGAATCATTCATATTGACTTAAATGGACAAAGGCCTCTGTCCCAGTAAACTTAGTAGGCCCACAAGTCAGCCTCCCACCAAGGTGGGTCCCAGCTAGCAGGGGGTATTCATTTTTTTGTGTGTAATAAGGAGGAACTTTCGGTGGGTCCGAGCTGACAGCAGGGGGAACATTTTTTTCGCGAAATACGGTGGCCCGTCCGATGGGTCCCAGCAGTCAAGGGGAAACATGTTTTTTGCGAAATACTGGTGGCCCATCCGGTGGGACCCTGCTATCAGGTGGAGGAATAATTATTTTCCACTTAATAAGGAGGCACTTCCTTGCGGCTGCCATGGACCCAACTATCAACCTCTCCACGTACAGTATTCTTTTGATGGAAGTCGGTCGTTGACCACATTGACCACGCCGTGCCGAGACCACCACGGCGATGGATGATGGCGAGGCCTAGGAAGTGTACAACACGGAGGCGGGGAAGACGCGGCAGTGGAAGCCCGCGCGGAGAGGAGTACCAGGGTTCACTGGTTTGGCTGCGGTGTGAGGCTGCCGTTACCGCAGAATAACATGGGGTGTGGGAGAGTAGAGGGATGCCCTGGCCAGCGGTGGGAGTAGTAGGGGTCGGTGAGGCCTGCGCGGTAGCACAGCCGGCCACGGGAGGCGGGAGCAGGCGGTCCCGCCGACGCTGCTTTGGCGGCTGGAGCAAGAAGATCAGAGATTGAAGGAACACGACAACCGTTGGATTGACATCGAACAGTTACGTCTGCTCAAATCGTTTGTTGACATATATAATAACTAAAAAATCTTGCATATGCGTCAACTTAACAGGCCCACAAGTCAGACCACTCTTTTTTTAATAATTTATATATTGCTCATTGCAACTTCTTAGCTATTTATTGCAGTTGTTTTTTTGGTTGGCCAGGGCCAATTTTGCATATTTTTGTGGGTTCCAAACTATTTTTAATACCGAAATGTCGAGCCAGATTTAAAGTACTTTGAAGATATATTTAAATTAGGTTAATGCCAGTGAAATAGGAATCTGAAAATGTGAAAAAACTCAGAAATTATAAAGTAATTGCGAATTTGTCATTTGTTTTTATATTTACAACCCATTTCATATTACTTTCAAGATTTGCATGCGTCTTGAAAGAGTTGCAGCCCATCAGGGCGTAGAAAAATAAGTAGGTCTGGATTGGGTATTCTTCAGAAAAAATAAACTTGGCTCATTTTCACAACGAAAAAATGGCTGGGCTGGTCACATGGTGAACATAAAATATAAGCCTGGGCTAGACGGCCCACAACCTGGTTCAAACCCTGCTCCATCTCAACATTAACAAAAATAATGCACTGCAGGAAAAATAATATGAGAACACAATGTATTCCCTATCCAAATCTAGAAATAGCTATTGACCATCGTACTAGTAGTACCTTTTATCCAAATATAGCAATCCAAATTTCAAAATTAGTCGACAACATGTTCAAAGAAACCCCACTCTCCCGGATAGAAAAGAGGATTCTAGAAACATACTATGCGTGTTTTAAAATCCTATGTTAGGATGAGAAGGAACAAGTGTGGTGTCTCGCCAAGGGCACAGAAACCTGTAGGGTCCTCGCACTTTGGGCACTACAAATGAAACACACTAGATTCAGTAGGACGAAAAATGCATCAACGGCGGCGGGTGCCATCCTAGGATTACCTGCGACCAAGGGACTTGGATTTATCGGGGATGGATGAAGAATCAGTACCTGGTTCTCCATGAGAAAACCCTATGCAATCGCCAAGAGGGGGTTATCTCTGAACAAGCAGATGAGGGAGAAGGGGATTCAGGCCAAGTGAAATATTGCCGCTTCGTTCGTCTAGCTTACTGCTAAAGCTGGAACCGGGGTGATTTGACGGCTCATTGGGCATCACTACGGCGCTACGACTGGGGTGTTTCTACCATGCAGTTGTGCACTTTAATTTGTGCATATGGCACGTAGACCCCGTTGTCGGTTGCCCCACATAGCAGCGAAAGAAAGTAGAAAGACAGGAGTAATTAGTTACACATAAATATATTTTTGACAGAGAGATACCCCCTCTGTAAAGAAATATACAAATATTTTATATCATAACTTTATACATAAGAAAAACCAAGGGGAATATATATATATTCTCTATTCTTATAAAAAGCAAAGTTGGTGATGATAGTGTGCCTGCCATCCTGTAATATAGGCCGTCCAATCTATATCTATTGGATAGGAAGAAAACTATGACAACTTACCCGCACTCCTCTCCACATTTGCATATAAGGCCTTCCATCATTCATTTTTTCTCCCTCAAGATAAACTACTCATACAAATTCATCTTGATGTTCCGTGCAACGCATGGGCATCTTGCTAGTAATTATAAGAAACAGAGTTGTTTTTAACACAGTATAGACGAGTTGGTGATGATGGTGTGCCTTCCATCCTGCAATATAGGCCGTCCGATTTATATCTGACGGATAGGAAGGAAACTATGGCAATTTTGCAAAAAGGTACCCACACACCTCTCCACATTTGCAAATAAGGCCTTCCCTCGTTCATCCTTTTCTCTCACAAGATAAAATACTCATACAATGCATCATGATGTTATGTGCAACACACGGGCATTATGGGGGTTCAGCTGAGAATATAATACTCAGACAGGCTCACGGTTCAGGACTTTGGGCCGCAGGCCCACCCTGCAAGTTTGGGGGCCCATGTGTTCTACGTCAGCGCTTTTCATATTGCAAGTGATCGGTACGACGCTGGTTTTAGATGTTGTCGCAAGGCGAATACACAAAATTGAATAAAGCACGGCAGCTGTTGGAATGAAATCAAACGACAGTTTCTAACCACCAATGAGAGTTGCAATTCTATCAATGATATACCATGTGATAAATAATACTGTCGTACTAATTATACACACAGGACACTTGTTTCACCATGCCAGATTATTGCATCAAAATCTCTTGGAGGATAGATCAGTTCGGCAGTTGCGTGCTGCTACTGAAGAATTTCAAAGTTGATTTGGACCAGCTCTCCTTGCCAAGAAAGTTTGATTTTGACATCATCCCCTACCACAAAATATGAGTTAGATTTGAACCTTGACCATCCTTTAGCATCAATCATCATGCGACCTTCCTTTGTACTTACGGTATATTGAGCAGGTTCATTCACATCAAGGCTGCGCATGGTAAGAGAAACTTGGCCGCGGTCGCCCGGATTGTTGAACGAATCCCTCGTTGCTCTAGGAATTCTCTGTCTGCAAACAAGAAGACATAGCCAAACAGTTAGATCAACACAGTGAATCATGTGAAACAACATGGAAAGAAAAAAGAACGAAGCACTTGGGTGGTGAATGCTTACCAAGGAGGTGGGCATGCCGGTTTTTGTAAGGACTTTGGTATATGAAGTGCGAACAGCATCCCAGTCTGTTGCTGGTGCAACTGCTCGTTCGGTTGCCGCTGCACAGGCTGGAGCAGATGCAAGTGCAAGTGTTGGTGTAGGTGCCGAAGCCGCTGCTACTGCCGGAGATGGTGCTCCTTGTAGAGCTGGTGCTGGTGTCGAAGCAGGTGCCGGTGTCGATGCCCGATCCTCCGGTAGATCAGACTGATTCGCTGACGCGGTGGGTGCCCGATCCTCAGCTGGATCACACTGAGCTGCTGCCACTGTCAGTGCTAGAGCAACTGCCGGTGCTCGATCCATTGCTGAAGGTGGTACCGATGTACGAGACAACGGTGATCGTGTCTGGTCTGCTATGATCAGCTTTCTAACTTCACTAGGATCCGTGACCATGATCCAGTTTTTTTCTTCATTTCTTTTAAACGCGAGAAGAACTAATTGTGGCGTTTTTGTTAACCCAAACTGCAGTTCATCATAGGGATTCAGCTTGTACTCAGACAACAGACTGATCCAATTTTTTCCAGCAATATAAGTGATAGATAGTACCTTCGTTACTGACACGACATAAGAAGTGAAACCTGCAAAAATAGCCATCGTAGAGCAAACCAAACGGTTTATTCTGTGATGAATGTCACATGGCAAAGCCCGCATCGTAAAATTGCAGGAAAAGAAAGAAAACATGACATTAAATCAATAAGATTTAGATAGTAAATCAATAAGATTTACTTGATGTGACACGAGTGAATCCTTACCAGGAAATCACTATGTTGAAGTACTAAACAGAAGATTGATCGTCCAACTACGGGTGGCATGCAGGGGACCCACCTACTCCCACAAGCACGACATTCCAAATGTCATGAGAAATCGTATGGACCGAACAACCATGAGACTGGAAATCCTGGTGGGTGCGATAAACCCTACAATGCATACAGATATTGGAGTGTAACCATAATTGATAAACTGTCCTCACAAAAAAGATGATCTGTATACTTCAAAATATACAGACTGAATTGAGGGGACAGACATTAACATAGACCGTTCTCAGGACTGACCACACACCAAAAGCAACAGTACTAATAAACACTACAGGGTTCACAAACACAAATCAAGTACTAAATAATAGTACTTACTACAGAGAAGCAAAGTTGCACTAATTAAACTCTATAGACTATTTCTTGTCACTGACCTACGGGATGAACCCCGCATAACTGACTAGGCCATGGACTTCGTGAGAGATGTCTACATGCACCACCACCATCTCGTCAACCTTGGAGAACCTAACAGAGTGGTATGTCCACTCATAAACATGATTATGAAGACAAGCCGCATCAGATTTGTTGGGAAGCTTTACAAGAACCACACACTTCGTAATCGAAGGCACAACCAAGAAATTGTTGTGGTCAAGTACAACCTCGAGAACACGCCTGACAACAATGCTACAGGAAAAGACAAGTTCAGGACACATGGAGACAAGTACACAACAACTGGATAGTTTATCAGTAGAACTCATGCCCAGGTCTTCCAGTTCACACGGCATGACTTAGAGAACTTCATCTCCACCGTGGACCTGGTTCTAATTCAAACAGAAACCATATTTTATTACTACCTCCGTTCAGAAATATAAGATGATTTTTGATATTATACTCCATATATGACTACATATACGCATAGATATGAGTGAACAAAGACACTAGAACATGTCTTCAAAGGCATGAGAACAGAGGGATTACTTGCAATATCCATAACACAACTTAGTGAGGCAAATATACCCTCTTCAAAGGTAGCATTGATGTTCATATAGTACTCCCTCCGTCCCAAAATTCCTGTCTTATATTTGTCTAGATACGGATGTATCAAGTCACAGATACATCCGTATCTAGACAAATCTAAGACAAGAAATTTGGGACAGAGGGAGTAGTTGAAAGTAATCTATAAGAAATCAGTGTCAACCTCTCACATGTTTTGGTCAAAAGAGGAATTTAGAACCGTCATTTGGCACACTAAAATCACATGCAAGATCACCTAGAAAGTTGTACTACCAGTACAAGTACTGCGTGTTAGATGAAAAAACACGATCAAGATCAAGAAAAAGATCGTCAACAAGAGACATTACCTGGACTTGCTTAATGATGGATCCCGGAGAGGGGGGCTTGGACAGGGCGATGGCTTTGAGCTTGTCTACCGTAGTCTCGCTGGGGTGCTTGCGCTTCTTATTACCATGAGCCTCGACGGTTTTGGCCAGAGCCATAGAAAAGACGTCGGCCGGTGCTCCAGCGTCCATCCAAGAGAGGAAGCTGAGAGAAAAGAGTGAAAGGAGGAACGAGATGAGGGAGAAGTGAAGCGAGTGGGGGTTTTCTTCAAGAGAGGAAGCTGAGAGAGAAGAGTGAAATGATGGTTGCTTCGTCCGTCCAACTTACTACTGGAAAGGAGGTTTTTTTTGATTTGACAGCTCATTGGGCATTACTGCGGCGCTTCGATCAGGGTAGGCTACCGTCACTCTACTATGGAGTAATTTAGTGCATGGCTGGTGGACCCAGGTGCTAGCTGTCCCACACGTCGGCGAAAGTGAGTAATTTAGTGCATGACTGGAGGAGGATCCGCACGGTAGAGCGTGTCCATTATTTTTCTAAAGAAAAAAATTATTACAGCAAGCGTTTCCACTCTTACGATGGAGGAGTGCGAAACACGACAGCCACTTGAACATACACAGTGCTCCTACTACAAGGCATGTGCAGTGGTTCATACATTTGTTGCTAGTGTAGTAAGATGACGATAACAAATGATGTTGTGCGCATGTCAACTATATGTAACATAGTACCGCTTTTTCGACTGTCCGGTCGAGAATGAACGGTGAGATCAATGTTAACAGAACTACGTCTACAGTGCACGAAGAGTACGGTGCTACAGTACTCCATGAAACATGAACCATATGAAGCACGAATACTCTTAGGAAGGGTGTATGAAGGGTGCACGGGATGGGAGCAAAAGTTCCCTTCTCAACCCACTTTTGGGTGTTTGGTAGAGTGCATGAAGGGTGCATGAGTCCACACTAGTAGGTTAACAAAAATACATGAAGAGGAAACAACTATATTGAGATGAGAATGCAACCAAACACACCCACACCCTTTGTGCTACAGTGACTGATCTGCACCGTCTGAGTTTGATCCAACGGTCATGTTGCACCGAGACATGGACATGCCCATGCAGAGGGCGCCTAAACACCACCGAAGTCCCTCTACTTCTCGAGCCTCACCTTGGACTCCATGATCTGCTGCGCCGCCATGGCACCAGGTAGACACAATGGGGAGAGGAAGCAAAGGGGGCGAAACGGCTGAAAGGCAATGCAATCTACTGGAAGGCGGAGGGACACAGCTGAGGAGCGGGGAATCTTTTGGTTTTCACCATGTTAAAACATCAGTCGACAACTTCTCACATCAGGGATCAGTGGGTTTTACAGGCGGAGTCATCATGACTAATTGCTACCGCGCCTGCTCCCGTGAATCAAAAGATTAAAAATCCTGCCGCGCATGCTCCCGTCAATCAAAAAATTATAAATCCTGCCGCACCCAAACACCAGAGCAACGCTGCGGTGGATATTTCAATTCACCTGCCGGCAAGTAGATAAAAAAAGGGGTGAAAAAACAAATGTGGCGGTGGCCTAGCTAATCGGTCGAACTCGCCCAACTAGCTAGCCACCATGCATCAGTGATGTACTCGGCGGGAAAGGTGGTCTTTCGCGATTTGATGACTCATTTACTTGCTTCGGCACTACGACCGAGGAGGACCCAGAAGACGCATGGTAGGGTGTCCCACGTCAGGAAGAATATAGGCGTGCACCGCCCGGGAGGACCCCAAAACCGCGCGGTAGGGTGTGCCACGTCTTGACACGGAGGAAAAATGTGCGTGTAAAATATACTGTATCAGACGTAGTACCTATGGTTCGACCTCGGGACCCAGCCAGTCGGTCGAAAACACCCCACTAGCCACACAACTTCATCATGCAAATGTGGCACGGAGGATAGATGTGGTTAGCTCCATGTCGACCAGCCACAACTTCTTTTGTTCTAGGCGATTCTTCTATTTTCCAAGATTTTGTTTTTAGTTGTAATAACACCATGGCAAGCTAGCTCCACTCTTCGTGTGTGCCCGTGCAAAGGTTAGACGATGGAGAGAAGAGAGATTGAGATCGCAGACCTGGGACCCACCAGTAAGTGAGTCAACGGTCATGCACGTGTTGACGAGGCACTCCCTCTACTCTACTCAATGTAATACTGTATAAAATCAAGTTATGGGACAAAGCCAACAAAGGTTGTTGTTTCAGGCTATCGACATACGCTTTGTAGTCCCGATTGCCAGTTCGAATATCGTCTTTCAGATTTGTTAGTTTTAGGTCCAAACTTGATTAATGACAAGTGGGACCCCCGTGTGTTGCTCCGATATTTTAGTGTAGGATGTTTTTTTTGAACAAACACTTTGCGCGGTTAGACAAGTAACGGCACGAGTTATGCGTATTTTGTAAGTTTACGAACAAAAATGACATCGGCATAGAATATCACATCCACACCGCAAATTAGATGCTATGGTGATACGAGTTTTTACACCGTTGGAAGTGAGATCTAATGGCTTGGGAGTAGTCTTTGTAATTATGCGCAATTTCCAAACTCTCCAAAGTTTTTCTTTGCAAATAAAACATTTAGGCCTCGTGTGTGCCGCTGCATCTTCGATCCAACGGCTCCCCATTGCTCATATTAGGTGCTCCCCGTAGCTTAATTACCCGCTACGGTGATATGAGCATCTAGGTCGTATGATCAGTGATCAGATGGCACATGCGTAGTACTTGTACTTTCTGCGCATTTCCCAAACTCTCTCAGTCGTATATTGCAAAAACATTCAAACCTCCTACTGTAGGCCGTTAGATCTCAGTGAACTCGTATCACCATAGAATCTACGATGCGGGAGCACCTCATATTCTCCCGTGCAAGAAAACATAAGGTGTTATCGCAGCTTGGATGCTACGGTGATACGAGCTTCGAGGTCGTTTGATCTGAGATCCAATGGCATCTTCTTTGTGCTTGTAAGCAGTGGCCGAACTCTTTTGGGGCTTTTCTGCAAAAAACCATTCGAACCACTAAGGAGGTGTTGGCTCACAAATCCAACGGCTCCGAAGAGCTTGTATCACCAAAGCATCTAAGGTGTGGTAGCACATGATATTCTTACATACAGGAGAATATGATGTCCTCTTTCATCTTAGATGCTACGGTGATACGAGCTTCGAGGTCGTTGGATATGGGATCCAAGGGCATCTGAGTAGTTTTTGTACAAATTTTGTGCAATTCTCAAACTTATCAAGGTTTCCTGTAAAAATATTAAGACGCATCATGTGAGTTGCTATATATATCTCAGATCTACAAGCTCCAAGCAACTCGTATCGGCATATAACATCTAAGGTATGAGGGCACATGATATTCTCCCGGGGAGGAGGGGTGGGGGGGCGCACAACCAATCGGTGGTTGGGAGGGTGGGGACAAATATAATCTAAACAACCCTAAACAGAGCTCCACAATTTTATCTAAGGTCGAGGGGTTGACCCCCGACAATCCTAGCTCCGCCTAAACACAACATTTGCATGTACTGTAGTACTAGACTTAATATTCATGTTTCAGTTTCATGTTCATTTTAAATATTGAACTGAGGACCATGCATGCCTTACATTTTACTCCCTTCGTTCCTAAATATTAGTCCTTTTAGAGATTTCAAATGGACTGGCACATACGGATGTATATAGACATATTTTAGAGTCTAGATTCACTCATTTTGCTCCGTATGTAGTCACTTGTTGAACTCTCTAAAAGACTAATATTTAGGAATAGAAGGAGTATTTTTTGAATTCGTGTCATACATGCATGGTTTGGAAAAATAGATGCACTATACTTATTGGATTGTTGTTGTGTTCGTGCGTGTCTCTCTCTCTCTCTCTCTCTCTCTGTGTGTGTGTGTGTGTGGTCATAGGCTTGATACAGACAAAGTTTTCTCACCTCCATATTGTTCATCTTTTAAATTTGAATTTGCATTGGAAAACTTACTAGGGATACCATGAAATGTGAAATCCACGTTGAGATCACTATATCATAAACTCACTCTAATTCAACAACTCGTCATAAATCAGTTACCACGTTGAGAATGGTAGGATCCAACGGCATACCAGCCAGACCTTGGCTCGTGTTGATCCTAAAAAAATAAAAAATAAAAATCGGGCTCATGTCCTTCGGTGGCGTGCGTGGTACGCACATTAGGCAACCCCAACCAATCGAGCCTCAGCGTTTCGAGTCGAAATATCTGGCGGCCAGAATTCCAGCCCTAGGAAATTCCCCTCATGTCCCCGGTCCATAATGACAACCGATGAACAACGGAGGGATGCTTTAGTAACTAGAAAACGTTACCTATCCTGCCGAGCACGGTTCAATTCCCTCAATCGCCGCTCGTCAAGGTCAGCCGTCAACTGCATTGCTTGTACTACTACTACTACTACACCAGGATGAGCACAGAATTGATCCCGTTTGTTTGTACCTAGTACTTGAGTTAATATATCAGGCAATGCACTGGTACAGAGGGACTATCCTTTTACTCTGCATATATAACTTGTCTGAAGTCTAACTAAGAAAAATGTTTGAACAAATCCTTTCTTAAGAAATATAACAGGACAGATGTACGGATTGAAAATTTATTGCATGATGCAGGTTATGATATTGTTTCGAATCCTGGATCTTAAATTTCAGAAAATCCAAAAGTGAGCATAAATTCTTGAAACTGAGCATGGTCACGTGATATGGCACAAATATTACTTCATAAGTTCTTCTTCAATTTGAGACAAGTTGTTTATGACAAGTTGCACAAATGAAGATCCAAGGTGTTTTGGAACAAAGACCTGTCACATTAAGGCGAACGCTTGCACTATTGAAACCGTGGGCGTTTACGTGCCGCCACGAGTCCTCGCTTCTCATCGGCAGGTGCCGTCCGAGCAAGCGTGTGAGTCGATGAGAGGTGTGCGAGCAGACCGCTGCGCCGACTGACAGGGAGGCGTGTGAGCAGACCGCTGTGCAGGCTCACCGGGAGGCGAGCCCTTTGACCAGGCTCCGCCGCCCACCTTCGTCCCAACTGCTCCCACTTTTAATGTCGCCGGTGCCGCAGTTTAAAATCAACCCCACACTACCCGGTATCGCTACAATCATCTCTCTTCCTCTCCGATTCTCCTGTCGTCTACCTCCAACTAGCCTGACCTAAACGTACATAATGCCGCATCACGATGGTCTGCCCTTAGTCTTCTAGTTTCCTGAGGAAGACTCCAAGCCGGAGTCTCAAGAACATAAGGCGGTTTGGGACGAGCTTGAACTGGCCTTGCGGGAAGACGCCGCGCCTGTCCCTGCTCCCGTTTCGGCTCCCGTTGCCCCGACTGCGCCACCGCCCATCCCCGTGGCATTGATGGGCTGGGAGCCGCACATTGTTGCCGAGGTGGATCCCACGGGGTTCCACGAGGTCCCCGCCGAATTTCACGCGCCCGTGCACCTGCCAACGCATGTGCCTGCGCGTGCACTGACGCGCACGCCTGTGCAGGTGCCCATGCACCTGCCATCGCATGCACCTGCGGGTGCACTGACGTGCGCGCCCGTGCCGGTGCCCGTGCACACGAATGTCTCCTCCGCGCCGTTGATAGTGCCCGTCCCCGCGCGGGTGCTAGTGCCCCCCTCAGCAGCATGGATGGCCGTCGTCGACCGCTTCCTTGCACCAACGCCAGTCACCTCCTCCCGCCAATTGACTCGCTCCGAAGTCCAGAATATTTTGGCCTTTCTTGAAGCTAGGCCAACATCTAGGAGTACGCCATCAATGGCGCAAGACACCGCCGTCACCGTCGGTCAGTGGCCCGATGACACACAGAGCACGACAGAGGAGCCACTTCCCACCACAAGACGTCCCCGCCGCTGCTGCGTAATCTAAATTTGCCATGAAAAACGTTTGGATTGGCATGCTTAAAATCTGAACGTTTACCATTTCCGTTTATTTTATATCGATCATCGTACAATTTAAAGTCGGAGTCGGACTGAACGAAATCTATTGTTTGATCGATTGAATGTTCTGCTAGAGCTGTATCAAATTAAATATAAAACGTCATCAAGCCACATGTATTCCTTATCATCCAACGACCTAGACAGCTTCAATGTCGAGCGCTCAACACGTTTAGCGTGCAGTTAATTTCATGCCAAAAATAGTGCTAATCACATAATAACACGCAAATAATATCCTACTTAATATCCGCATGCACTTAATATACTTCCAAATTAACGTGCATTGCACATACACACTGACTAGTGCTGCTAGTACGTGAAACTGGTGCCGTAACTTGTGAACGCGTCCAGATATGGTCAACGGCAACATCGCCCGCGAGTTCTTCGTGTTTGCCCGTGCGTCTAAACGCAGAAGGGGAGGAGAGAGAGAGAGCACACATGGAACCCACCAGTAAGTGAAGGCGAATAGTACTAAAAATAATATTACATGTTATCCATTAAATAGGCTGTGGTAATATAAAATCATTATGTGAACAAAGGAGGGTACAACAAACATTGCTGTTCTACGTACATTGCCTATTGACGTGCGTCTTGAAGGCCCTAGTCGCATGTTCGATCCTCTTCCTTTATTTTTTACTTTGTATATGTTTCCAAATTTGTTTCATGACATGTGGGCCCCTCGGTGTGTAGTTTGTAGCACTTCAATTTGTGGGTCAAAATTTGTTCCATTCCAAGTGGACTATCGGTGTGTAGTTTTGTAGCTTATTTATAATAATTAAAGAGAACAACAGAGTTTTTTGCAATAATACCATGGTGCGACGTTGAAGGGGCGAAATGACGTGCGAGAGAGCGATGACCGAGCCAGAGAGAAATCAACTAGGGGAGTTGCGGGGGTTGCAAAGGTGTTTGGAGAAGTTGTGGTCCGAATGCTATGAAAATATAATCTAAACCGACCGGAATAAATGCCTACACAAATTAATCCAAGGTTGGAGTGCCCCTCCCAATGTAAATAGCTCCGGATTGCGAGGGATGGAGAAGTAGCTTCAATGCGTGGAAAATATGGTGTGAGAAATCGAGGTCAATCGATAGACATATAGATAGAGAGACAAAGTGAGTGTGGTCCGACATTCATTGAACAGATATATATATGCTCTAGAGAGATATTGTCCGATTGAGATTTTGGCAAGGGTGAGGGCTATAAGATAGAGCTTGAGAGATGATCCAGTCACAGACGTGTAGATATATTTTGTGCGTGGGAGGAAGCAAGAGAGAGAGAGAGAGAGAGAGAGAGAGAGAGAGAGAGAAAGAGAGAGAGAGAGAGAGAGAGAGAGATTGAGTGAGTGTGGCCCGCCATGAGGTCGAAAGAGTGGGGGCGGCTTGGAGGGACTGACCTAGATAGACAATCTTTGTGAGAGAGTATAGAGTGTGTCGATCGAGGCCCGAACAGGGAGATATATCATTTGTGTGTGAAAGAAAACGAGGTTAAACGAGACTCAAATAAAGAGAGCAAGATTGAGCGAGTGTGGACGGCAGTGCGGAAGAAAGAGTGAGACATTCTCGAGGGAGTGACCTAGATAGACAATGTGCGTGCATGCGCACGAGAGGTTGGGGGGCTAGATAGGCAATGCATGTATTTAGCGTGAGAAGGTGAGAGGGAGAGGGAGAGAGAGAGAGAGGGATTGGCATGGGGTGCAATGGCGCGTGTGTGAGGTAAATACATTTGGTAACAGAGTGGAAAAAAGGGTTGTGTAGTTGAGAGACTTAGAGATCGAAACATGGAGAGAAAGAATGAACGTGTGTTGGAAACCGGTAGCTTCCTAAGGTGGTTAGGAGAGGAAGATTGACCGATACAGGAAGTATGTAGCATTTGTACCGAGGGGGGGGGGGCTAAAAACAACATTTGAATGTACATAGTAAGAGACTTAATATTGATGTTTCAATTCGGTGTACATTGTAATATTTGAACTGAGGACCATGCATACGGGTAATTATTTTGAATTCGTGCCATACCAGGTTTCGAGAAGTTGACATTGACTAAATTTGTTGTGCTATTTTGTAGGTCATATGTTTGACTCCATCCAAAAGTTTTCTCACTACCATGGTGTTCATCATATACATATTAATTTGTATTGAAAAAGTAGCGTGGATACAGTGAAATGCGAAATCCACGTTAGAATTGGAGATCGCTACGTGACACACACTCTAATTGAAATAACTAATTATGTGACACAGACTCTAATCCACGTTAGCGTGGATACCGTGGATACCGTTTCAACTTTTTTTCAAATAGCTCACTAATTAATTTATAGTACTACCTCTGTTCACTTCTATAAGACCTTGAAGACATTTCAGACAATGTGCAAAATAGTTCATTTTAAGTTGTCTGAAACGACTTACAAAAGTGAACGGAGGGAGTATCTCGTTTCGAATGACTAATTATTGCAAGGAAAACACGGGCATGGTAATACATACAGATTCGTTTGCAAATGAAAGAAGATTCGTGTCCATTCTCAAATGTAGGCGCACCAGGCAGACCAGGGTCGTGTCGGGGTGGTCGCGTGTGTCGGACGGACGCGTAGCACCCAGCCACCCACCCCCTCCCTCCCCCACTCCCCCACCCCCCTCCCCACAAAAATAGGACAACGACAAAATAAGTTCGCGCTTCCACGTTTGAGATTTAAATATCTGTCAGCCCCAATTCTAGCCCTGCAAAGTCTCGCTTCTCCACCATCCCCTTCCGCGCCCAGATTGCTCAAATCCCTAATTCGCTGCCAACCCAAGAAAAGTTTGAATCGCCCCTCGTCTCGTCCCTTTCCACACCTCTGTGCCGGACAACGACGAAGACGACGGTCGCGCTTCACTACTGCACCAGAGCTACCTCATCTATGCAATCGTCCACCGCACCTAGTGGTCCACCGACAACGTCGGCCACCGCAACCGACGCGCCTCACAGATACCGACTTCCACCGCATCAGGTGCGCTTCACCGACGTCGTCTCCCAGCTCACCGGGGCTACTTCACCGAGCACATCATCGCACCTCCGCCCCCCGAGGCCGTTGGGGCTTCACCAATGGTCTCGTCCACCGCATCGTAGTGCTCCGCTTCCACTCAAGATCTGCATCCGTGCGCGGCCAGCCAATGCCAGCGCATCACCCTCAACGGCTCTGAAGTGACCCTCACTCTAGCTAGGCGAGCATGCCCAAACACCAGCCCGAACTAGGTATCCACACATCACTACCTTGTGCATTGTTCCGACGATGTTTGGATATCCTTTCACTGCTCTCTTAGCTGAGCCGCCTATGCAACTCTGACATTAACTCTTATTTCTTCTGGAGATATCATTTGAAACAAGCAAATCCATTTTTTAGTGAAACATGACGGCGCTACGAGATCTGGTACACATCCTGCACACTCGTATAACTTTGTATGTATATGTCCTCTGGTACAACATCAAGGTCGATTCCTCTTATTTGATGAACCATTCGCCGTGTCAAAAATGCAGAGGGGGATGCAAGGAGCACAAGGCCTGCACATCCAAGCAAGTGGTAACATGGACTTGTACATGGAACATCCCAAACGCAAGCAGAGCTACAATGAGCCTGTACAACGAGCTAGCGTAAGTCCATGCATTTCATTTAATTCATACTGGCATTCGTGTATGATTTGTGTGCTGTGGCGGATCCACGAATTCAAGTTACCAGGGGAGAACATTTAACTTAAAAAATATGAAGGCACTTGCACTCCAGAAATCAACATAACTTGGGAAATGTGAAGCTACATGCACTTTGAAAACCAGCTAATGATCCAAAGTAGTTCAAATTATAAACACTAAATGATGCAAGCACCAAAACACATAAAATCCAACATGGTGTACAAGGACTACAAACATGGTCTGTACCTACTTGAATTATTCGTTCTCTGGATGAAAATATCGAAGTGTAAATGCACCTATAACCAGTGCGCAAACTGCATATCAATATATCTATCCTGCACAAGTATGCTAATAGTTTCAAACAATAGATTAGAAAAGTATTTATGCTATGTTGTCATGATATGGGGACTTTCTGGTAGATGGCCTCGATGTTTCCTCAAGCTATGAAAATGCACTATAATTTGCTTGTCATCAATGCCTGCAAATCTCTGTCTCTCTCAACATAGCAGATCATCATTAGACACTAAATCCTTCAATGAGCTTGCAAAATGCTTGGATTAGATCCCTCATTAGACACTATATGTTCATCACCAGGAGCATGTAAAATGTTTGCATCAAATCCTTCATTAGCAGTCTGTTCATTAGACAGTTCAGGCTCAAGAACAACATGAGCTTGTATGTTTGCACCGGAAACTTGATTAGATACATCAGATTCACTCACTTCAGTAATGATTGCGGGAGTTATAAAATAAGTAGAAATTGGTTTCATTTTCTCATAGATTCCCTACATACAAGCAGTTTTACAACACCGTCAGGTATAAATATTGGCCAGAAATTGAAGAGTTGAATTAGATAAAATCAGGGATGTGATGTACCTACATGCTACTCTTGCATGCTGCGACTGTCCGTTTGCGCAAGCTCGATGCCATGCCCGTGCTGCCGCCGCTGCCTCCCACGTAGGCTAGACCCAGGGTTGGATCTTCAACTTCTTGTCCTTCCGTTCGCTTCAAGCCCGGCGACTGCCATCCAACAAGGGCGCGAGGAAGTACTGTATCGGTCTGTCCTACAGCAGCTATGTTAGTAGCAAACCAGACTGGGGGCTGAAGCGAATGAATTGGGATTTTTCCTGTTGTTGATCGATATGGGAGGTGCTCGTTTTGGCCGCGAGCCTGCTATAGGGCCTGCCTTGCACTTATGTTATTGGCCCATCCAAATTGAAACATTTTTCTTCATTTTTTACATTGCCTGCTCGTGGGATGCGACGAACAAAACTAGCATGGGCCAACCTGGACGACTCAAACTAGGTGCACACTTTCCAGCCACCTGAGGCGGCCGCCCATACTAGCCCCTATGGTGGCGCCGCCCATTTTTGTGTGTATGATTGGGTAGTGAAAAATATTCCAGTGACGCTTTTGATTTACCCATAGAATGGTAGAATTGCTTGTTTCTATGAACTGAGTTCGCCAATAATGTGAAAGATGCCAGTCTTTTCATCGTATTGTAGATTGCGTAGATCTCGATATGCCAAAAGTAATCGCATGAAATATACAGTAAAAGCCAGTGTGATGTGTGTGGATACAACTAGTCTGACTACACGTCCTCATATAACATATCAAGGACGCACCATCTTACCAGATTAATGATTCGACTTACCAATGCAGTGTGGGAAGAAAGAAGTATTGGGACTGCGTATCCAAGCAATTGATGCCATGGACTCCTTTGTACAACCTTGTAAGCGAAAAACAAGTTGCAGTGTGCCTGTACAAAGAACTACCGTAAGTTCAGTTATCTGCTTCTCGGGATTTTAGTTTGCCATTTATTGCAAAATTGTTCAATTGTGTTTGATACTTACTATTAAGAATTACCTGTTTGCCTTAACTTAAATAGCTACTTGTTTGTTTAACTGCTTTGCTGCTGCAGCAGCGGGTTCCAATTGAAACTCTTTAATTCCTTGTGTGTTTAACTCGTTTGCTGTTATAACTCCCAGTTGAGATGTTTTGCTAACTTCTACTTTTCTGAATCCAATCGAAACTTTAATGGCAAAACAGGTTAGCTCAAGATCGAAGAGCGAGGTCCCCATGGACATTGCATCATCCCACAACAGTGTCACCGGCCCAATCGTGCATTATGAACTGCCAACTGTTGATGCTCTAGAGGCTAAACTAGTGGTAGAAAGAGATTCTGCTTCTGCACTTAGAGATGAAGTTGACATGTTGAGGAAGCAAACAGCACAATCGCAAGCAGTACTCAAGACAACCATTAAATATTTGGTGGATTTCAAAACGAAGCAAGCTGAGACTGACTACATTGTTACGGTCCAGAAGGAAACAAGGAAATTAAATTCCCACTTGGTAAATCATAGGTGAAATGTTCTTTCCATTGTTGAATAACCTTTGTGTTGTTTATTCATGTAATCAATTAAACCATTTGTTTTAGAGATCATGTAATAATTGTTTTTTGTTTTTTGTTTTTCGGTTTGTAATTTTATTTGACCACAAGTCTGTATTAATTGATAAGACTCGGAGACATTTAATTCGGATTGTTGTGCCAGACCTACAAATATGCCAATCGGGCTGAATGTATGTTAGTGGCACGCATCGGAAAGGGCCAAGATGCTGGCTAAAAAGAGGATGTTGTCGTAGAAAAAAAAAAGTACAGCGGCCTGGCTTATGTATGTTAGTTGATATTATTGATCCATACTCTATAAGTGTTTTTATGTCTGTTAGTTCTGTACATTCTTGGTTGATTGACTCGGTATTTGAATCTTGCTACACCGCTTGTGTACATATCTAAATGGGAGTACACATTATGCTGCGTGTGACATTTGAGTTGGACATGGAGTGTTCCAAATATTTGAATTCACCTTAAACTAGATTCTAGCTTCTGAATTTGAGTATCGGCATTTGGAAACCATATTCATATATGACAGTGGAATACATCTTTGTCGTACTTTTGAAGATATATATAAAAACACATAGAATGATTTATAAAGATTCATATAGGAATACAAAATGGATCGAATTTAGTTGGGAGGGTAAACATGGATGCTTATTGTCCCAATATTCAAAAGAAGCAGCAAAATGTCCACTCCCACGTCGGTTGCCCGACACCAAGTGTTTGGGAGATGGAAATTACTGTCTACCCATTACAAGGACAATCCATCAACCCGATTTTCACTGCTCTAAATAGGGGTAGGTTAGTAACTTCAATTAGACGTGACACGACCGCCTCTGAGCCCATTCCGAAATGATGGGCGTCAAACATGGGCGGCAAAACACATTTGATTCAAGCTCTTCCAAAACATGTCTGTTTCTCCCTCCATTCCCCATTCATACACGATGGGCAGCAAAACAAACTTCACTCGGCCGAAATCAATGTAGGCAAATATTTTCAATAGGGGCAGGTTTGTAACTTCACTCAGACGTGACACAACCGCCCTAGCTATCAACCCTGTTCATACACCATGGGCACCAACCATGGGCGCCAACCACCCTCTCATCGCCCGAAATCGCTCTAGGGAAATATTGGCGAGATGCGAGATTACCGTCCTATCCCCAACCGATGAGACGTCCAAATTTTAAATGGGGGCTAAGTTCGTAACTTCCCATATTTCAGACAGGCGTGTCCCAAAAACATGGTTCCCCATACCTCTCCCTCCATTTTCCCATTCATGCATCGTCTACGCTAGAACACCATCCCCACACCAGCCCCCGTCCGCCACCCCATCCATCGCCACCGTCCTCCACCACATCTATCACCACCGTCCTCCACCATGCCGGAGCGCCTACCAAGACCGCGTCGTCCACTACTAGAGATTGACGTTTATCATCCACGGCGACGGACCAATAGCCTTGCATCGCGTCCTCTCGGTCCATCGGCGCCGTCGTCCTCTTTGCCGGGGCTGCTCAGACGACCTTCTCTTCCACCGCAACGGGAATTATCCCCCGATGCGCCCGTCTGCCATCGCAGATCTGCTTCGACGCCACCGACGGCCATCGCACCCCCGATGTCTACACGACGCCGCAAGAGAGGTGGTACTTCATATCTCCTCATCTTTTTGGTCTCAGCAAGAAAATAGATCTTAACTTGGTTACTCTACTTTCTTTTCAGCTCTTAGAATTTAGTTCTTAGTTCGAAGCAAACAATGGATGCTAAATATCATTTCTCCAGTTTGCAGCTTCAAATCTACCATGGCACAGTCATAATACGGTTTAATTGATCATGCCTAGGGTTAGTTGATCATGTTGATTCTGTGGTGGTTTCTTTAATAGAAATCGGAGGGGAAACTGATACGTCTCCAACGTATCTACTTTTCCAAACACTTTTTCCCTTGTTTTGGACTCTAACTTGCATGATTTGAATGAAACTAACCCGGACTGACGCTGTTTTCAGCAGAACTACCATGATGTTGTTTTATGTGTAGAAAATAAAAGTTCTCGGAATGTCCTGGAAATCCATGGAGGCACTTTTTGGAATTAATAACAATTTTTGGCGAAAGAATTAATGCCAGGGGCCCACAACCTATCCATGAGACAGGGGGCGCCCCCCCTCTAGGGCGCGACCTCCTATCTCGTGGTCCCCCTGGACCTCCTCCGACCTCAACTCCAACTCCATATATTTCGTCTTGGGGAGAAAAAAATCAGAGAGAAAGTTTCATCGCGTTTTACGACACGGAGCCGCCGCCAAGCCCTAATCTCTCTCAGGAGGGCTGATCTGGAGTCCGTTCGGGGCTCCGGAGAGGGGGATTCATCGTCGTCGTCATCATCAACCATCCTCCATCACCAATTTCATGATGCTCACCACCGTGCGTGGGTAATTCCATCGTAGGCTTGCTGGACGGTGATGGGTTGGATGAGATTTACCATGTAATCAAGTGAGTTTTGTTAGGGTTCGATCCCTAGTATCCACTATGTTCTGAGATTGGTGTTGCTATGACTTTGCTATGCTTAATGCTTGTCACTAGGGCCCGAGTGCCATGATATCAGATCTGAACCTACTATGTTTTCATGAATATATGCGTGTTCTTGATCCTATCTTGCAAGTCTATAGTCACCTATTTATGTATTATGATCCGACAACCCCGAAGTGACAATAATCGGGATACTTCTTGGTAATGACCGTAGATTGAGGAGTCCATGTATTCACCATGTGTTAATGCTTTGGTCCGGTTCTCTATTAAAAGGAGGCCTTAATATCCCTTAGTTTCCGTAAGGACCCCGCTGCAACAGGAGGGTAGGACAAAAGATGTCATGCAAGTTCTTTTCCATAAGCACGTATGACTATTTACGAAATACATGCCTACATTACATTGATGAATTGGAGCTAGTTCTATATCACCCTATCTTATAACTATTGCATGAGGAATCGCATTCACCATAATTATCCATGACTGATCCATTGCCTATGAGTTCATATATTGTTCTTCGCTTATTTACTTTTCCTGAGCTACCGTTACAACTACTACAAAAACCCAAAAACATTTATCCTTATTGTTGCTACTGTTACCATTATTGTCATACTACTTTGATACTAAATACCTTGCTGCATATACTAAGTTATCTAGGTGTGTGGTTGAATTGACAACTCAACTGCTAATACTCAAGAATATTCTTTGGCTCCCCTTGTGTAGAATCAATAAATTTGGGTTGTACTTCACCCTTGAAAGTTGTTGCAATCCCCTACATTTGTGGGTTATCAAGACTAATTTCTGGTGCCATTGCCGGGGAGCATAGCTCTATTCTCTGAGTCACTTGGGATTTATCTCTGTTGATCACTATGAAGACCTTGAAAGACGCTAAGACCAAGATATTGCCCTCAACTACGAGGGGAGGTAAGGAACTGCCATCTAGCTCTGCACTAGATTCTCCTTCCGTTATTAGTAGGCTTGCGACACCTAAACCTGCTACTGCTATGAATTCTGATATGTCGCATGTTATTGATGAAGCCACTTCTTCTATGCATGATGAAACTACTTCTATGCGTGATACTACTTTGCCATTAGGTGAATCTCTAGATGAACAACTTTCTAGAGTTAGGGGGAATGAAAATATTGAAGAACCTATTATTGATGATAGCGATGATGACCGTTCCCCCAATGATTATGTATTACCTGTTGTTCCTAAGGGTTATGTTATGAATGAAGCAGCTGCTATGGAAATTCTTGCTTGCAATGATAGAAATGATCTGAAGAAATTATTAGCTAAATGGAAGCAGCAGTCTCTTAATGCTAGAATGAAACCCGATCCTGCTTTTGCTACTTCACCTATCTATGTTACTGATAAGGATTATGAATTCTCTGTTGATCCTGATATTATTACTTTAGTTGAATCCAATCCTTTTTATGGACTTGAATCTGAAACTGTTGTGGCACATCTTACCAAGTTGAATGATATAGCCACCCTGTTTACTCATGATGAGAAGTCTCGCTATTTATATATCCTTAAGATATTTCCGTTCTCATTGAAGGGTGATGCTAAGACTTGGTATAATTCTCTTGCTCCTGGTTGTGTGCGTAGTGCCCAGGATATGATTTATTACTTCACTGCTAAATTTTTCCCTGCTCATAAGAAACAAGCTGCTTTGCGGGAAATATATAATTTTGTGCAAATCAAAGAAGAGAGTCTCCCACAAGCTTGGGGGAGGCTTCTCCGGTTACTTAATGCTTTGCCTGATCATCCTCTTAAGAAACATGAAATACTTGATATCTTTTATAATGGACTAACCGATGCTTCCAAGGAGTACTTGGATAGTTGTGCTGGTTGTGTTTTCAGGGAAAGAACAGTCGATGAAGCTGAAATATTATTGAATAATATGTTGACTAATGAAAATAATTGGACTCTTCCCGAGCCAGTTCCTGAAGTAATACCTGAACCAATTGAGCCAACTCCTGAGCCTATTCCTAAACCCACTCCGAAGAAGAGAGGTGTTTTATTTCTCAGTCCTGAAGATATGCAAGAGGCAAAGAAATCAATGATAGAAAAAGGTATTAAAGCTGAAGATGTTAAGAATTTACCACCTATTGAAGAAATACATGGTCTTAATTTACCGCGTGAAGAACCACATTGTCTTGATAACCCGACACAGGTAGTAAAGGTAAATTCTCTCTATAGATATGATAAAGTTGAAATACACTCTACTAAATTTCATATCCCATGCTTAGATGAATTTGATGACTTTATGGCTATACAACAAAGTTTTAATGCTTATGTTGGTAGAGAGTTAAAGAATAATGCTTTCGAGATAGGACGCGTAGGTGATAATCTGGCTAGAGTTAAAGATGAACTTCACCGCATTAGCAAATATGCTTCTATGGTTGCTACTCAAGATGAGCAAGTACTCAAAGCTCAAAATGATTTTCTTAATGAATTGAATAATAAAAATGACTTTGCCGTTATAGTGGCTACTAGAACTGGTAGAATGACTCTGGAACCTTTGTATCCTGAAGGCCACCCTAAAAGAATTGAACAAGATTCTCAGAATAATAATCTAGATGTTCCTAGTTCTTTTAAGAAGAAGAAAAAGAAGAATGATAGGACTTTGCAAACTTCTAGTGAACCTAGTGTAGAAACACCTGAGAATCCTAATAATACTTCTATCTCTGATGCTGAAACACAATTCGGAGATGAACATGAACCTGATGATAATGCTAATAATGATGTTCATGTTGATGCTCACCCTAGCAAAAACAATGATGTAGAGATTGAACCTGTTGTTGATCTTGATAACCCACAACCAAAGAATCATCGTTATGATAAGAGAGATTTTGTTGCTAGGAAGCACGGTAAAGAAAGAGAACCATGGGTTCAGAAACCCATGCCCTTTCCTCCTAAACCATCCAAATCAAAGGATGATGAGGATTTTGAGCGCTTTGCTGAAATGATTAGACCTATTTTCTTATGTATGTGCTTAACTGATATGCTTAAAGTAAATCCTTATGCTAAGTATATGAAGGATATCATCACAAATAAAAGAAAGATACAGGAAGCTGAAATTTCCACCATGCTTGCTAATTACAATTTTAAGGGTGGAATACCAAAGAAACTTGGAGATCCGGGTGTTCCAACTATACCATGCTCCATTAAAAGAAATTATGTCAGAACTGCTTTATGTGATCTTGGAGCCGGTGTTAGTGTTATGCCTCTCTTTTTATATTGTAGACTTGAATTAAATAAGTTGACACCTACTGAAATATCTTTGCAAATGGCTGATAAATCAACTGCTATACCTGTCGGCATTTGTGAGGATGTGCCAGTTGTGGTTGCAAATGTCACTATCTTAACGGACTTTGTTATTCTTGATATTCCCGAGGACGATAGTATGTCTATTATCCTTGGTAGACCTTTTCTTAATACTGCAGGGGCTGTTATTGATTGCAACAAACGCAATGTCACTTTTCATGTTAATGGTAATGAGCATACGGTACACTTTCCAAGGAAACAATTTCAAGTTCATAGCATCAATTTTATTGAAAAAGTTCCAACTATCATTTTTGGAGGTTTTGAATTTCCTCTCCATACTGTCAAGAAAAAGTATGATATTCTTATTGTTGGGGATTTTCATATCACCGTTGAGGTAACTTAGTGTTATTCGAAATTTCTCCGGTTCCGTGTTATTCAGAATGAGTTTGTTAACAAGACTTCATCAACCTTGTTAGGGGGTTCATTTTGATGATTACGAGATGGATGAAACTAGAAGGCACAACCTTCTGTACCCTCTTTTTACCTTCTGGTTTTTAGATTAAATAAAGCAAAAATAGTATTATCCGTCTGTTTCCTGAATTATCCGTGCATTAAAAATAGTCCAAAAATAAAAGTGCTCCAAATGCCCTGCAAATTTAGCATGATTTTTTCTAGAATATTTGAGGATTTTAGGAACTAAAAACACTGCAGGAGGGGCAAGCACCAGGCCACGAGAGAGGAGGGCGCCCCCCCCCTGTAGGGCGCGCCCCCTGTCTCATGGGCCCGTGGTGGCTCCCCTCTAGTTATGCCAGCACCCACACACTTCATCTTCTACCCAAAAAAATCCCCATCCAGCTCAAGCACGAGTTCTAGCTCGTTCTGCCGTGATTTTCGATCTCCTAGCTCAAAGCTCCATTCACAAAACTGCTTTTGGAGATTGTTGTTTGGTATGTGACTCCTCCATTGGTCCAATTAGTTTTTGTTCTAGTGCTTTATTCATTGCAAATTTTTTCTGCTTAGGTGACCATGTTCTTGAGCTTGCATGTTAAATTGTTGAGGTCCCAAGCAATTCCAATGCATGATATGGGCTCTAGGCACTTGTAGGAGTAGTTGCTATCAATCTTGTTTAGTCTTGTTCTCTTTTATTTTGAAGTTACTAAAATTTCAGAAATTTTCAGAAAAAGAAATATGCTTAGAAGAATGTACCAATGAGGTTCCTCAGCAAAGAAAGGGCCAAGAATTGCTATACGTGAACAAGATGCTAATTTGCCAACGGACGCAATTGTACGGGCTTGTGAGTGTCCATCCGATGATTTTATGGTCGAAGCAGGCTTTAAGGAAGAATTTGACGCGTATGTGCGTAATGCCGAGCTAGAGGACTTCTTACAAGATAAGTGTCCTCAATATTATCAATTGACCGATTCCTTTGTGCGGAGGTTCGAATATACCACGTAATTCTCCTAGTGTCATGTTTGGTATTTATGATACATCTTATACCATGGATGTAGAGGATTTCACAACTGCTTGCAAACTCCCACAGTGGGGTAATATTAATGATCCTCCCAAATCTGAATTAAGAGATTTTCTTGCTAATATTACTGTGAGAGAATCTAGGGACGTAGCACAAGCTACCATAGGGAGCATTCATTTTCGTGCTATACATTACTTTGCTCTTTTTATTGGTAGATGCATTAACGGTAAAGACGAGGTATGTCACATGTGTGCCCCTGATATTTGTGTCCTCAAGAGTGCTGTGTCAGGTTATAAAGGTTATAACTTGGGGGCAATAGTTGCACGTAGGTTGCAGAATAAAGTAAAAGGGGAAATTTCTTCGGAGGAATTTATGCAACCCGTGTGGCTAATTTTCTTAATATAGCTCCACGAGAGGGGGATATGATTGTACCTCCTGTTTATTTGGATAAAGAAGCTATGTTTGATCATCATTTTCTTGAGAGGAATGAACAATTCCTCCATTATCAACTAATCTATGACAGACGCAACGTCGTCCCTGTTACTCTTCCTGCTCCCTACCTTTTTGATTATCAGGCAAAAGGAAGATATGTTATCACCAGGGAAGAAGCAGCTGATTAAGAGAGGGGAATGGAGGCAGCTCGCCAATACGCTGTTGCCCAGGAGGCGGTCGCCTCTGCATCTTAGTACTACCCTAGCTTCACTTATGGATATCAGCTAGGTGGTCCTTGGTATTAAACCAACTTAGGCCAAAATCCTAAGCTTGGGGGAGTATGTATTTCTCACCGACTTTACATTCATGTTCACACACTAGTCGTCGGTGCTCATACTCTTTCATTGTATTATCCATGCTAGTTTAAATTTCTTTTTCTAGTTTTCTTCTTGTGTGTTTGATAAAGCTTGAGAAAAACCAAAAAAATTAGTTAGTTTAATTCCCTTGCCTGTAGTAGAATTAAAATTAAAACCCAAAAAGATTTCTCGTTCTTCTTTTACTTGTTGGGAGCTTTCCCGTGTAAATAGTTTTATTTTCTTTTCTTTCCTTTGGGGGTCGAGAAGACCATATTGAAAATGCTTAGTGGCTCTTATATGCATGATTGTTTATTTAATTTGGAGCCCATATTACTTATCTTCTCTCTTGAGTTGAATGCTTGCAGATTCCAGCTTAGTCCAATGCACGTGCACTATTATTATTATACACATCGTTCGGTCGTGCAAGTGAAAGGCAATAACGATGATATATGATGGAATTATTGGGATGAGAAAAGCTGGTATGAACTCGACCTCTCTTGTTTTTGTAAATATGATGAGTTCATCGTTCCTGAGTTAGCTATTGTGAAGTAAACATATTTGCAATGACATTTAGAGATTATAGTTACTTGTGCCATGCTTAATTAGCTATGAGTTATAATGGTTTACCTTGCGTGCCAACATGCTATTAGAATGATTATGATGTGATATGATGGGATGGTATCCTCCTTTGAATGAATTGAGTGACTCAACTTGGCACATGTTCATGCATGTAGTTGAATCAAATCAACATAGCCTTCACAATATTTACGTTCATGGTGGATTATATCCTACTCATGCTTATACTCAGTGTGAATTAATTTTAGTGCATGCTTACGACTGTTGTCGCTCTCTCAGTTGGTCGCTTCCCAGTCTTTTGCTAGCCTTCACCTGTACTAAGTGGGAATACTTCTTGTGCATACAAACTCCTTAAACCCCAAAGTTATTCCATATGAGTCGACTATACCTACCTATATGTGGTATCTACATGCCGTTCCAAGTAAATTTGTATGTGCCAAACTCCAAACCTTCAAATGAAATTCTGTTTTGTATGCTCGAGCAGCTCATGTTACAACTAGGGCTGCCTATATCTTCCATGCTAGGTGAGTTATTCTCAAGAGGAGTGGACTCCGCTCCTCATTCACGAGAAAGAGCCGCTAACCGGGATGCCCAGTCCCATGATCCAAAAAGATCAAATCAAATCAAAATAATTAAACAAAACTCCCCTAGGGCTGTTGTATGTTGTTTCGAGCAAGCCATGGATTGATGCTTGTTGGTGGTTGGGGGAGTATAAGCCTTTACCATTCTGTTTGGGAACTGCCTATAATGCATGTAGTATGGAAGATACATCCATCTCATAGGTGTTACATTGACAGCAAAAGTATACTGCTCAAAATGTTATTCAATCTCTATTTTAAAATCGAGCTCTGGCACCTCTACAAATCCCTGCTTCCCTCTGCGAAGGGCCTATCTATTTACTTTTGTGTTGAGTCATCATCCTTCTTATTAAAATCACCCGCTGGAGAGCACACTGTCATTTGCATTCATTATTACTGGTTTATATTGGGTATGACTTGACTGGATCTCTTTTACCATGAATTACAATGTATAGTCAGTCCTTGATCTTTAAAGGTGCTCTGCATTTATGTTTTGCAGTTTCAGAAAGGGCTGGTGAGATACCATTTTGTTATATAATGTTATGATTATTTTGAGAAAGTGTTGTCATCCGAGTTTTGTTATTATGGCTCGCTAGCTGATTATGCTATTGATATGAGTAATTGTGAGAGCTAAGTGTTATTGTAAGTATGGTTAGTTCATAATATTTGCTGAAACTTGAATGCTGGCTTTTCATGTTTACAACAACAAGAGCAAACAAAGTTTGTAAAAGTTTTTCTTTATCACTTTCAGTTTATCAACTGAATTGCTTGAGGACAATGAAAGGTTTAAGCTTGGGGGAGTTGATACATCTCTAACGTATCTACTTTTCCAAACACTTTTGCCCTTGTTTTGGACTCTAACTTGCATGATTTGAATGAAACTAACCCGGACTGACGCTGTTTTCAGCAGAACTACCATGATGTTGTTTTATGTGTAGAAAAGAAAAGTTCTCGGAATGTCCTGGAAATCCACGGAGGCACTTATTGGAATTAATAATAATTTTTAGCGAAAGAATTAATGCCAGGGGGCCCACAGCCTGTCCGCAAGATAGGGGGCGTGCCCCCCCCTAGGGTGCGGCCTCCTATCTCGTGGGCCCCCTGGACCTCCTCCGACCTCAACTCCAACTCCATATATTCCGTCTCGGGGAGAAAAAAATCAGAGAGAAAGTTTCATCGCGTCTTATGACATGGAGCCGCCGCCAAGCCCTAATCTCTCTCGAGAGGGCTGATCTGGAGTCCGTTCGGGGCTCCGGAGAGGGGTATTCGTCGCCGTCGTCATCATCAACCATCCTCCATCACCAATTTCATGATGCTCACCGCTGTGTGTGAGTAATTCCTTCGTAAGCTTGCTGGACGGTGATGGGTTGGATGAGATTTACCATGTAATCAGAAACCCTCT
The DNA here is from genome assembly GCF_002162155.2 of Triticum dicoccoides. Classification (NCBI taxonomy): domain Eukaryota; kingdom Viridiplantae; phylum Streptophyta; class Magnoliopsida; order Poales; family Poaceae; genus Triticum; species Triticum dicoccoides. The sequence goes on from NC_041385.1 coordinate 41,650,546, forward strand.
TTTGCTAAAAAAATATGCTTAGAGTTTCCCCCTTTTATGATCACTATACGATCAGAATATGTTCTTCGTGTCATAATAACACTACTCCACCCATCAAGCTAAACAAGCTTAGTTGTTCAAATACGAATCTGATATTATTAAAACAGAGTCATTTAATAGGTCAGCTAAATTTTCCTGAATTAGTTTTGAAAATGCATGTTCGCCGCTCGGGTGTGTATCTCTACAGGGTGCCCACAGTGGGCCGGCCCACCCTGGGATTTTGGGTCGTCCCAGGCCCCGATTCCCCTATGTTCTGCTGCCCGCTTCCAATCTCTACTCGGCCTCAGACGCCTGCCTAGCCGTCGACTTGCCGTCCCCGGACAGCATGACTCTAGGAGGAGACGTCGTACTAACAGGAGGTCAGGAGCCGCTCGCCTAACAGCGTCACCGCTGCCCGGGCGCACTGTCGTGCCTACCTTCTCAGTCCATTCAGGGCTCAGGCATGCATCACCCATCAAGCCAACCCGATTTATCCTGAGATAAGTCCTCAACACTCAGCAGCCACTCCTCATCACGCATTTTCTAATTGATTCATTACTCATTAGGCAGGACTATCATTAGGGTTTGTTGTGTGCTCAGTGCTACCTACACTTAATGGTTCAGATGTATTCGGTAATCTTTAGTACCTCTAAAGTTCACAGGGTTTTCAAAATTACGGCCCTCGGAACACACACTGGTCATTTTGGATTGTTGGTCGTAGTGAAATTGACCCAGATTACTACTGCAAGCCAGGTTTGTTGACAATTTTACTTGTCTTTCTTACTCATTCGATATAATATTCAATTATTCACATATATTAGTTGCAAACAATAAGTGCTGGACAAACTTCTTCATTCAGATTTTGGACGGTCTCTTGCTGTAGTTACAATTCTGCATACTTGTCCTAGTAAGCCCACAAGTAAATGATTGATTCACTACATCTATGCTTGCCTTGTCATATTTGTTGTCAATATTCTTTTAGGGTGGACCACCTTATTTCTAAATACTGGAACCATAGACATGAGTGAATAGTATTTCTCTATGTGATCTCTTCCATCATGTGTGGGCAACGAACACTGAATTGTATAGAAAGAAAGTGTCATTTCCAGCTTTTACATAGGTTTCGATCTTTTACATGGAATACAATCTACCTACTTGCTTTGTGTCACACTACCAACACTCCACCCTTGAAGCTAAACATTATGCCACTCATTATTCCTTAGTTTATTTGTTCAAATACGAATTTCATATGATTCTAATGTTCCTACTTCAGTTTTGAAATGTGTGTCTGCCTGTTGTAGAGACATAAGGGGTTTGTATTTCTGTGTGTGGTCTGGTCAGCATGGTTGGGGGGTGAACTTTGTATATGCAGGGGTTTATAGGAAGACACTCTTCGAGTTGAATCTGCAATGCATTCCATAATAATCTGACTACTTTTTATGTTTTCACGAATCTCAGATTCTGAACAGCATCATAATGATTATGAGCTTGCGCGCATGAAAAGAATAAAGCAGAACAATGCCATGGCTGTCAAACATGGCATTAAGGGACCAAAATCAAGTATGTATGCAATGCAATGCACAAACGCTCTCCACCGACAGATTCATGCTCAAAATATGATCCTAACAGTGATTCTGAGCTAGAGGGAGACCTAAGTCAATGTAGCTCCCTAGTCGAGGAGTCAGAGGAAGATGCCTTATCTTATTCACCCATCAAGGTGCTTGCTCTAACTTTCCAAGGTTACATTGGTCGCACATATCTTGCAACTAATGCTTTGCATTGCTTCTACTTTGTTGAACTGCCATTAGCTTAGTTTACACATCGTGTATGTGAATATGCCCTGCCTATCCATTTTCAGTACATATTCCATCTGTCATCATACCATATTGATCCATTCAATGCTGTTCTTGTGTATCAGTTGTTCAAAAGGAAGAGGGCGATTGCTGATCATGGAGGAGCACAAGCAAAGTATTTGGAAAAGGTAGTGGAACCTGATAAATCAAATAGCCCATTAGGTGTAGTTGCAATATCACCTGACCCACAAAACACCCCACACTACTGGAAACTGGGAATTTGCCATCAGCAGCTCTTTGCCATCTGCCAGCTGATGGCAAAGAACGTCTTTGCCATCTGCTTATAAAAAACAGATGGCAAAGAACTGACAGACGGCAAAGAACATGGTTGCCATCAGCCAATTCTTTGCCATCTGCTAGTGGATGGCAAATAATCTTTGCCATCTGCCAGCAGATGGCAAAGAGGTTGGCAAATCTTGTGGCCGTCACGAGTGTAACGGCGTACCAGCCCCACCTCTTTGCCATCTACCAGCAGAGGGCAAAGATTCTTTGCTATCTACTGGCAGATGGCAAAGAGATGGGGTTTTTTTTCAGGTAAAAAAAACTGTGGGGTTATCCCCTTCCTCTCTCCCCACCCATCCAGGTAAAAAAAATACTACGTTCGCATCTCATCCACACACCGAACAGCCCCTCGCTCCTTCCTTCCTCACCCGCTGCCGCTCCCTCCCACCTCCTCCTCCTCCTTCTGCACCCTAGGAGCCCCGCCGCCGCCCTGCTGCTACTCCTCCACCGGCCAGCCCTGCTGCGTCGCGAGCCCCTCCCTCCTCTTCGCATTCTCGTGGTCGATAGTCGGGGTCAAATAGGAGATGCACGCGGCAGCGGCCATGGACGAATCCATGAGCAGGACCACCGCCGTCGCGGCGCCTGCAGCCAGAGGCGCACTCCACGGGGCTCGGTATGTCCACAGCGGCGCGGGCTGTGGACCGAGAGGCGGGGCCCTTGATGCGTTCTGTTCGAGGGGCTGGTCGGGCTGGCACGGGATCTGAGCCACCGTTCATGGATTTCTCGCAGCTTGGCTCCTGTTGCTTTGGATCCGGTACGATCTCTCTCTCTCTCTCTCTCTCTCTCTCTCTCCGAGACTCAACCAGGCACTCACAGATTATTGACATGATCGAGAATGCACCTCACTTCAGCAAAAATGGTCAACATCTCTTTCATCAGTCGAGTAGTTGCTTGCTAAATTTGTTATTAAGAAGCCAAATGATAACAAATAAAATACTTGCAACTAAATTAGAGATTTAAAAAGAAAGGAGAATGAACATACAAAGTAGTATAGTTCAGAAACAATTAAGTGCGTACTTCTTGTATTAAGTTTGATCCTATGATGATCAATATCACATTGTACACTTCACGAGGGAATCGGTGATTTGTGCAAACCACTTAATAGTTCAGAGCAGTAGTTATTCTAACCACATCTCTAATATGTTAGAACCACAACTAAATCTAGGGTACTGCTCGTAATTAAGGATAATTTCTCTAGGTGCATAGAGAGTGAAGGAGCTCCTTTGGTTGCAGTATGTGTGAATCTTTCTTTGCTGAGATTGTGTGTATCCAAATAATTTCCAACTCGCAAACATTTGCTCGGTGACGGACTAAAAAAAATGTTTGCAGTTATAAGACATAAATGTTTGTTACATTATCATGTAAAAAGCTACATTGCAAACCTATCTTCTTCATATTCAGACAGTAAATAAACGAAACATTGGAATTGACGGCTATCTAGAAACATACTCCCTCTCTAAACAAATATAAGACCTATTAGATCACTAAGAAAATGAATACTTGATCACTCCCAACTGATATTTCCTTTGAGCTTGATGTTTGTGCGATTCTGGTCCCAACTTGAATTGTTGTTTTTGTGTTGAAATATGAAAGCATCCCTCCTTTCATTTACTCGTTCAAAAAATCCTCCTATAACTAAAATATTTATCTTAGACCCATCCAGCAAACTATGTGTCATGTGTCTTTCATAAAAAAGAAATCCAAAGAAATATTGCAAATCAAGTAAGATAATCTATACAATCTCACATCAAGGAAAGCATCCCTCCTTTCATTTGGTCGGCCACTTTTATTCCATGTATAACCAGGAAATTGATCGTAGTTGTCTGATGCTCATAATTCAATTCATTTTTTATCTGCAAGGATGTATAAAAGGCTCTTCATTAGGCTAGTAGCAAAACTTGCAGATCAAGTAAGACTACATCATGCCATTAGGAAGAGGTACGTGCATACATGCAGGACTATGACTTTGCATATCTATGTGGCATCACAGAATGAATTCATTATCCATCTGCTAGACATTTTGACAAGAGCCAATGTAATTAGGACGTGCTAGGCGACCAAACCTGGAGCTTGAGTCCATCATCAGGGCGGCCCTGTTTAAGTTTCAGGCCAGTTAATCCCCAAGCTCGTTTAATAACATGCTGTCTCTTCCTTCCCTGTTGAATCAACCGATCCATGGCCTTGGTCTGCTGTCTAGTCTGTTTTGGTACAGATTCACAGAAGACACTAATCAAACATCACGACAGCATACTGTTTGGAACTCAGAAATCCATTCAAGTCATGCACTGCAAAGGATGATTCATCAGTATATCGGATAAATCACCAAGAATGATTACCAACTGATTACCAACTCAAGCAGCATGTTCTAGAAAAAAATTCATCAGTGATTTTTCCAGCGCTTTTGGCTTTATTTTACGTTTTGTTGTTTATCTAATAGCAATGCCTATCTCAAATCAGCCAATACAATCTGCTGATTATTTTTGCATATCTTTCCGCTATCTTTCAGGAGGATTGGCTACTACATACGATTTGTGGAACTCCCAATTATGTTGCTCCCGAGGTTCTTAATTTGCATCCATGCCTTGAATTAGCTATGTACTTATTTTCACCCAAGTGAATATTTTGTTCAATTTTCAGTAGTTTCTTCGATGTACAAGTTAAAAATAACAAGGGTTCTGATGGTGCCAAGGCGGATCCGTGGTCATGTAGGGTGATTTTTTTTGTCGTCATTCTGTTTGAAGAATAAAATCTCATGCCGCTTTACAAGACGGTGAATAACTTCTACAACTTTTCTTTTGCCAAATGTAAGTTCCTTTTTTGCGTGAAAAATAAGTAAGTGCCTGAAAGATAACCTGCTTGTTCATGCATATATATAAAGTAAGCTCCGGTTTCCCATCTTGGTTATCGACAAGACAAATAAGCTCATCAAGAAGATATTAGATTGTAATCCTCACTGTATGTTATGTTCATTGGTACCATATCAGTTAATTTTATCCAAGCTAATACACACCATTTGACATGTGCTAGCTCCACGCATGTGACATACCTCATGTTCCTTATTTGGTTTAGGTAATTTCATTCTAGATTTGAGTTTAATAGTTTAAATGTGAGTATACACACTTTCCTGGAATCTTTGGTACATGACTTGTGGATAGTTGTTCCCAATGTGAGACTCATTCCTGTGGCCTTCTCGGTGATGTGGTACCGTGAGTTTGTTTCACTACCAATATCTAATTTCTCATCTGATTTTGACACCTTGATCTTCTGCAGTTTTGTTTCACTTTTCAAGGATGAGTATCTTTACTTTGAAAATGGGCTGGTCATATTTCTATTGGAAATGAAGTGATGTTGCTTCCCAGGTAAATAACTGATTTCTCTTCTACTTTAGTAGATTCAGTAACTTTGCTTTAGAATTGTTGTTTAACAGTAGCACTACCCCTGAGTAACTAGATCAATGGCTGCCACTATGTAAATCATGGTTCTTCTGTCTAGGTCTGATGATTTTATACATGCCAACAAGCATCCATGCGATATGTTCTTTACTTCTGCACCTAACAGCATGTTTTCCCACAAAAAAGTACAGGTGCCGCAACAATCATGCATTTTGTCATTTTAATCATTTGTGTGGAGTAGTATTAGGCCCTGTTTGATAGCGAAGTATTTTCTAAGTTTTCTAGAAATACTACAGTTTTTCTAAATACTACAGTTTAATTTAATCTAACATGTTTGGCTAGCAGTAAAAACTGTAGTATTAATACCGCAGTATCTTCAAAACCACAGTATTATCTCTATCTAAAAAAAGAACTCTCAATCTCTTTTTTTTTAACTGAGCAAGCGAACAAATCGTCGCATAGCTAGCTTCTTCCTTGTTTTCCTCTTTCCAAGTCGTAGCTGCTCTGTAGTCTCTGCAGATTGTCTACGACAACGGCCATGGATACTATCATCCTTCCAGGGCGCACCTCCCATCGCTGGACCGCCTACAGGCGGCCGCGCTATTCCCCCTCCCGCCGCTCTGTACAACTGCCTCTTCTTTTGGTATGCTAGCTTTCAGCTTTGTACATGGTCGTTCAGTGCCTGCATGCAGCTGGTTGTTGTGCATGGTTGTTTCAGTGTATGCGGCTACCTAGCTAGTAATACGCGTGTTGTAACTGCTTTAGACGACTAGCTAGAAAATTTACTTTGTTGCATACAAGTGGCCAAACAAGGTCACGGTATTCTCAATACTCTAAAATATTGTGAAATGTCAAAACTATGGTATCATGTACCTACAGCCTAAAATACAGTGGTTTTGCAATACTTTGAGTTTTGCAAAAGTTTGCTACCAAACACAGCCTTAATGTTCTTACTGGCATTGGTTGACAGAAATCCCTGTAAGAACTTTATTCTACATGCCGTATTTCTCTTTGTCTCTTTTTCCTTATTTCTGTTTCCCCGGTTTCTTCTAGCGTATTTTGATGTTTATTTTCAGTCAAAAGGATGAGAGATGGAACTTGGGCCAACAATCTCTGAGAAGAATTGTTGAGTGCCTTCCAAACATGTCTCTCGCGTGTGTATGTTCTGCATAATTTACCAGAGTTCAGCTTCTTAATTGTATAGAACCCTCCAAACTGTTAATTTGCTGCTCCTGTAGGCTGATTAATTGACCTTGGGTTTCTTCTACCTGGACAAGTTTTCTATCGCATACACATACACAAGTTTTGTTTCCTATGTTCTCTCTCAAAAAAGAAATCTGGGATACACCATTAGTATCAATACCGATAAGAAGAATCCAATCAAAACATGATGTTTTTCCCTTGCCTATATGTTTATTTGAAGGAAACCATTCAATTCTCAGTGATCTTTCTTTATGCTCCTTATTGCCATTTTTCCTAATGCGCCTATAGAAGTGATTTATCAGGTGTTTTGGTATATTATCTTATAAGGGAGTGCCAAAGTTTTTTGGATTGTGAATTCTCTGGTCAGAATTAGTTGTTTTTCCCCTTGTGTTCATTTATTTCTCAAATTGCAGAACTGATGATATAAGTTGCATCATAATAATCTTCACATTTTAGTTGCATCATAATAATCTTCTTCTTCTAGTCTTCTTCTTCTAACTTTCTTCTTTCCCATTTTACAGATTTGCTTAAGATCACGAAAGCTTGGGTTGATGGAGTGCTTGTATTTAGTTTTTGTTTTGACCTTGTGAAACTTGCTACCTATGGATGAAACTGTGTAATATTGATGAAACTATGTATATGTACGGATGAAACTTGCTACTAATGGTAACATGTGTTGGATACATATGTGTTCATGATTATTGGTAATATGTGTTGAATGTGCTATATTGGTCATATAAATATATTTGTGTTTGATTTCTTTGAAAATGAATTGATATAAGAAAAAACAAACTTAAATGGGGCAATATAGTCACTTTGCCATCTGCTGGTAGATGACAATGAGCTTTGCCATCAGCTGGCAGATGGCAAAGAGGCCACGTGTCGTCTACATGTAAAATTTGGGCTGGCCTATTTGGGCTCTTTGTCATCTGCCAGCAGATGGCAAAGCTGTTTGCCATCTGCTGGCAGACGGCAAAGCATGCAGCCTTTGCCATCTGCTGGCAGACGGCAAACAACCTACAGCCTTTGCCCTCTGCTGGGAGACCGCAAAGAGCCTGCAGCCTTTGCCATCTGCTGGCAGATGGCAAAGTATGCCGTTAGCCTTCTAACGGGGCTAACCCCGTTAAGAGGCTTTGCCATCTGCCGGCTGATGACAAAGCCACAGGCTCTTTGCCATCAGCCAGTAGACGGCAAAGAATCCTTTACCGGCAGGGTTTCAGACAAACTGTTTGCCATCTGCTGGCAGATGGCAAAGCCTTTGCCATCCGCCGACCATGCCTTTGCCATCTGCCATGGCAGATGGCAAAGTACCAAATTCCAGTAGTGCCAACTCTAGCAGACTCTAGCCCTACTACACTGGTCATTTCTGATGCCCCAACTCAGGAGACCCAACTGCAGCAAACAGTATGATTATGCCAGTTGACATAGCACCAGCTCTATGAAACGTCTCCAACGTATCTATAATGTATGAAGCATTCATGCTATTTTATTATCTGTTTGAATGATTATGGGCTTTATTATACACTTTTATATTACTTTTGGGACTAACCAATTAACTGGAGGCCCAGCCCATATTGCTGTTTTATTGCCTGTTTCAGTATTTTGAAGAAAAAGAATATGAAACGGAGTCCAAACGGAATGAAACCTTTGGCATCGTGATTTTTTAGGAAGAATATCATCCTGGAGGCTTGGAGATCAAGTCAGAAGATCCTCGAGGAGCCCAGGAGATAGCCCCCCCCCTACAGGGCGCCGCCCCCTGTCTCGTGGACCCCTCGAGCACCCCCTGACCGACTTCTTTCGCCTATATAACCCTACGTACCCTAAAACCATCAAATATCAAGATAGATCCGGAGTTCCGCCGTCGCAAGCCTCTGTAGCCACCAAAAACCTCTCGGGAGCCCTTCCCGGCACCCTGCCAGAGGGGGGATCCATCACTGGTGGCCATCTTCATCATCCCGGCGCTCTCCATGACGAGGAGGGAGTAGTTCACCCTCGAGGCTGAGGGTATGTACCAGTAGCTATGTGTTTGATCTCTCTCTCTCGTGTTCTCTCTCATGTTCCCTCTATGGCACGATCTTGATGTATCCCGAGCTTTGCTATTGTAGTTGGATCTTATGATGTTTCTCCTCCTCTACTCTCTTGTGATGAATTGAGTTTCCTCTTTGAAGTTATCTTATCGGATTGAGTCTTTTATGAGAACACTTGATGTATGTCTTGCCGTGCTTATCTGTGGTGACAATGGGATATCATGTGCGTCTTGATGTATGTTTTGGTGACCAACTTGCGGGTTCCGCCCATGAACCTATGGATAGGGGTTGGCACACGTTCTTGACTCTCCGGTAGAAACTTTGGGGCACTCTTTGAAGTACATTGTGTTGGTTGAATAGATCAATCTGAGATTGTTGGTGCATATTGTATAATCAAGGCCACGGATACTTGAGGTGACAATGGAGTATCTAGGTGACATTAGGGTTTTGGTTGATTTGTGTCTTAAGGTGGTATTCTAGTACGAACTCTTGAATAGGTTGATCAGAAAGAATAACTTTGAGGTGGTTTCGTATCCTACCATAATCTCTTTGTTCGTTCTCTGCTATTAGTGTCTTTGGAGTGACTCTTTGTTGCATGTTGAGGGATTGTTATATGATCTATATATGTTATATTGTTGAGAGAACTTGCACTAGTGAAAGTATGAACCCTAGGCCTTGTTTCCTATCATTGCAATACCATTTACGCTCACTTTTATCATTAGTTACCTTGCTGTTTTTATTATTTCAGACTACAAAAACCTATATCAACTATCTATTTTGCACTTGTATCTTCATCTCTTCGCCGAACTAGTGCACCTATACAATTTACCATTGTATTGGGTGTGCTGGGGACACAAGAGACTCTCTGTTATTTGGTTGCAGGGTTATTTGAGAGAGACCATCTTCATCCTACGCCTCTTATGGATTGATAAACCTTAGGTCATCCACTTGAGGGAAATTTGCTACTGTCCTACAAACCTGTGCACTTGCAGGCCCAACAATGTCTATAAGAAGAAGGTTGTGTAGTAGACATCAAGCTCTTTTATGCCGCCGTTGCCGGGGAGGTTAGCGCTTGAAGGTATATCTTTAGATCTTGCAATCGAATCTTTTTGTTTTTTGTTTTATCACTAGTTTAGTTTATAAAAGAAAACTACAAAAAAAATGGAGTTGAGTTTGTCTCATACGCTTCGTCTCTTTAATATCTTTCGTGAGTTTGATGGAAAGGAAAATTGTGCTCAAGTGCTAGAAGAAGAATGCATTAGAATGTTTGGTACTATATCTTTGAATGATGAGCATGATTGCAATGTTGTTAGTATGAATTCCTTGAATATCCATGATGCTAATGATATGCAAAGCCACAAGCTTGGGGAAGCTATGTTTGATGAATATGATATTTTTGACCCCCAAGTTTTGATGAGAATATTTATTATGATGAAAGCATGCCTCCTATTTATGATGATTATATTGATGAAAGTGGGTTTGGAAGAGTGTCAACTTTAGGAAGTAGTGATCCCACTATTTTGGAGGATGTTGAATCTTATTGTGATGAACATGAAAGTGGATTTGGAAGAGTGTCAACTTTATTTAGTGATGATTCCACTATTTCGGAAGAGGTTCCAATTGATTATGAGAAAACATTTGCTATCTATGATGACTACTGTGATGACCTGTATGCTATTAAGAATAATGATAATCATTAAACTTGTCATCATGATTTTAGTTTTCAATTGGATTATGCCTCACATGGTAATTATTTTGTTGAGTTTGCTCCCACTACTATTCATGAGAAGAAATTTTCTTATGTGGAGAGTAGTAAATCTTCTATGCTAGTAGATCATGAAAAGAATGCTTTAGGTGCTGTTTATATTGTTGAATTCATTCATGATGCTACTGAAAATTATTATGAGGGAGGAACATATGCTTGTAGGAGTTGCAATAATGTCAAGTTTCTTCTCTATGTGCTTCAATTTTCGAATTTATGCTTGTTTTACCTTCCTATGCTAGTTGATTATTGTTACCATAAGTTGTTTGCTCACAAAATCCCTATGCATAGGAAGAGGGTTAGGCTTAAATGTGCTAGTCATATGCTTCATGATGCTCCCTTTATGTTTCAATTCTTATCTTTTATGTGAGCATCATTGTCATCATCATGCCTAGCTAGAAAGGCATTAAAGAAAAACGCTCGTTGGGAGACAACCCAATATTTACCATTACTGTTTTTGTGTGTACACATGATTATGCTACTGTAGTAATCATGTTTTATAGCTTTTATTTCAATAAAGTGCCAAGTAGAACCTTTGGGAAGACTTGGGTGAAGTTTATATGATCTTGCTGTAGAAAACAGAAACTTTTGCACTCACGAGATTAGCTGCCAGTTTTTACTGGAAAGTGATTTTATATTGAATTTTTGCAGATGATTAATAGAGAAATTCCTCAGGTCCACAAAGTTGTTTCAGAATTTTTTGAGATCCAGAAGTATACGTTTGATACAGATTACTACAGACTGTTCTGTTTTTGACAGATTCTGTTTTCATTGTGTTGTTTGCTTATTTTGATGAATCTATGGCTAGTATGTAAGGTTATGAACCATAGAGAAGTTGGAATACAGTAGGTTTTACAACAATATGAATTTATAATGAGTTTATTACAGTACCTAAGTGGTGGTTTTATTTTTTTATACTAACGGAGCTTACGACTTTTGTTTTTGAGTTTTGTGTGGTTGAAGTTTTCAAGTTTTGGATAAAGATTCGATGGACTATGGAATAACGATTGGAAAGAGCCTAAGCTTGGGGATGCCCAAGGCACCCCAAGGTAATATTCAAGGACAACCAAGAGCCTAAGCTTGGGGATGCCCCGGAAGGCATCCCCTCTTTCGTCCTCGTTCACCGGTAACTTGGAGCTATATTTTTATTCGCCACATGATATGTGTTTTGCTTGGGGCGTCATTTTATTTTGCTAGTTTTTTCTTGATGTTAGTTAGAATAATGTTTTTCATCTTTAGTAGCAATAAAAAAGTCAAGGATAGCCTTTGCCATGCTTATTTTGCTAGTATACATGTTGCTGTTTCAAAACAGAAAGTTTACCGCTGTTGCAAAAATTCCCTAGAAAAGTCAGAGAATGGTATAATGTTGAATCTTTTTGCATATTAAGCTCTGATAAATATATTACAGTGGTAATTTTAGTTCATAATTGTTGGAGTCAGGGAAGTATTGTTACTCTTGCATTCTTGACAGACTGTACTGTTTTGGCAGATTTCTGTTATGTTTGCATTGTTTGCGTATGTTTGCTTGTTTAATGATTCTATTTGAGGATAGGAGTATTAAATATGCAGAGGAATTTAGTATGCAATGTTGAATAATAATTTTAGTGATTTGTTACAGTAGAAAGTGATAAGGTTTTGCATTGGTTTATACTAACCGATCTCACGAGTTCTTGTTGAGTTTGTTGTGAATGAAGCTTTGGATAAAAAGAAGAGAAACCATGATATGAGAGGAATTAAGGAGACATAAAAGCTCAAGCTTGGGGATGCCCAAGGCACCCTACGATAATATTTCAAGAAGTCTCAAGCATCTAAGCTTGGGGATGCCCCGGTAGGCATCCCACCTTTCTTCTTCAACAACTATCGGTTAGTATCGGTTGATCCTAAGTTTATGCTTATTCACATGAGTTGTGCTATCCTTGCTTTGTCATTTTTTTTGCTTTGCTTGCTGTTTGAATAAAATACCAAGATCTGAAATTCTCAAATGAAATAGAGTCTTCACATAGTTGCATAATTATTTAGCTACTCTTTGATCTTCACTTATATCTTTTTGGAGTAGTTTTTCATTTACTCGTGTGCTTCACTTATATCCTATGAGTAAATGGTTTAATGAGTTGAATGTCATAAATCTGAAATTATATGTGTCTCTTTTGCTTATCCCATGGGGAGTAATGACTTCACATCTAAGAAGTAGAGGTTGTAATTTATTGACGGTTAGCAAGCATTGTATTAGTCATTTGAACAATTCATGAAAGAATATTGAAGGAAGAGAGATTTCACATATAAATATATTATCGTAGAAATCTTTTATAATTGTGAGCACTCATTAAGTATGACATGCTAAAGAGTTGATGTTGGACAAGGAAGACAACTTAATGGGTTATGTTTTCTCGCATCTCAGCTAAAGTATATTGTCATGGATCATTCAAACATGTTGAGCTTGCCTTTCCCCATCATGCTAGCCAAAAATTCCTAGCACCAAGTAGCGATACTACTTGTGCTTCCAAATATCCTTAAACCCAGTTTTTGCCATGAGAGTCCACCATACCTACTTATGGATTGAGTAAGATCCTTCAAGTAAGTTGTCATCGGTGCAAGCAATAAAAATTGCTCTCTAAATATGCATGACATATTAGTGTGGAGAAAATAAGCTTTGTACGAACTTTTTATGGAAGCAATAAAAGCGACGAACTGCATAATAAAGGTCCATATACAAGGGGCAATATAAAGTGACGTTCTTTCGCATTAAGATTTTGTGTATCCAACCCTAAAAGTGCATGATAACCTCTGCTTCCCTCTGTGAAGGGCCTATCTTTTACTTTATGTCTTTTACTTTATGCAAGAGTCAAGATGATCTTTACCTTTCCCTTTTTCATTTTATCCTTTGGCAAGCACTTTGTGTTAGGGTGATCCTGATATATATATCCAATTCGATGTACGTTAGCATGAACTATTATTATTGACATCACCCAAAGGTGAATACATTTGGAAGCAACATTATAAGCCCCAATCTTTCTCTGTGTCTGATTAAAACTTCATAACCACAAGTATTGCGTGAATGTTAGTAATTGTACAAGACTATATGATAGTTGAGTATGTGAAGTTTGCTAAACCAAAGCTCTGACATAGACTCTTCCTGAAAGTAAGCTGAATTGCAATTGTTTGATGACTAAGAATGAAGTTTGCTAGTTTTCAAGAAATTTTATGGTCTATGCTTTGACATGTGAATTGCTTGTTACTTTATCGTCAAAAGTTTTATGAGATGAACTACTGTTATGACATATAATCATGCTAGTAAAGGTGATTGAAATTATCATTTATCAAACTTGTGCACCTTCTAGCATTCACACTTCATAAATTCTTTCTTTTATCATTCACCTACTCGAGGACGAGTAGGAATTAAGCTTGGGGATGCTTATACGTCTCCAACGTATCTATAATTTATGAAGCATTCATTATATTTTATTATTTGTTTTGAATGATTATGGGCTTTATTATACACTTTTATATTACTTTTGGGACTAACCTATTAACCGGAGGCCCAGCCCATGTTGCTGTTTTATTGCCTGTTTCAGTATTTCGAAGAAAAGGAATATCAAACGGAGTCCAAACGGAATGAAACCTTCGGCATCGTGATTTTTTGGAAGAATGTCATCCTGGAGGCTTGGAGATCAAGTCAGAAGATCCTCGAGGAGCCCAGGAGATAGGGGGGCACGCCCCCTACAGGGCGCGGCCCCCTGTCTCGTGGACCCCTCGAGCACCTCCCGACCGACTTCTTTCGCCTATATAACCCTACATACCCTAAAACCATCAAATATCAAGATAGATCGGGAGTTCCGCTGTCGCACGCCTCTGTAGCCACCAAAAACCTCTCGGGAGCCCTTCCCGGCACCCTCCCGGAGGGGGGATCCATCACCGGTGGCCATCGTCATCATCCCGGCGCTCTCCATGATGAGGAGGGAGTAGTTCACCCTCGAGGCTGAGGGTATGTACCAGTAGCTATGTCTTTGATCTCTCTCTCTCTCTCGTGTTCTCTCTCGTGTTCCCTCTATGGCACGATCTTGATGTATCCCGAGCTTTGCTATTGTAGTTCGATCTTATGATGTTTCTCCCCCTCTACTCTCTTGTGATCAATTGAGTTTCCCGTTTGAAGTTATCTTATCGGATTGAGTCTTTTATGAGAACACTTGATGCATGTCTTGCCGTGCTTATCTGTGGTGACAATGGGATATCATGTGCCTCTTGATGTATGTTTTGGTGACCAACTTGCGGGTTCCTCCCATGAACCTATGGATAGGGGTTGGCACACGTTCTTGACTCTCCGGTAGAAACTTTGGGGCACTCTTTGAAGTACTTTTTGTTGGTTGAATAGATGAATCTGAGATTGTGTGATGCATATCGTATAATCATGCCCATGGATACTTGAGGTGACAATGGAGTATCTAGGTGACATTAGGGTTTTGGTTGATTTGTGTCTTAAGGTGTTATTCTAGTACGAACTCTTGAATAGATTGATCCGAAAGAATAACTTTGAGGTGGTTTCGTACCCTACCATAATCTCTTCATTCGTTCTCCGCTATTAGTGTCTTTGGAGTGACTCTTTGTTGCATGTTGAGGGATTGTTATATGATCTATCTATGTTATCATTGTTGAGAGAACTTGCACTAGTGAAAGTATGAACCCTAGGCCTTGTTTCCTATCATTGCAATACCGTTTACGCTCACTTTTATCATTAGTTACCTTGCTGTTTTTTATTATTTCAGATACAAAAACCTATATCTACTATCTATTTTGCACTTGTATCTTCATCTCTTCGCCGAACTAGTGCACCTATACAATTTACCATTGTATTGGGTGTGTTGGGGACACAAGAGACTCTTTGTTATTTGGTTGCAGGGTTGTTTGAGAGAGACCATCTTCATCCTACGCCTCCTACGGATTGATAAACCTTAGGTCATCCACTTGAGGGAAATTTGCTACTATCCTACAAACATGTGCACTTGCAGGCCCAACAACGTCTACAAGAAGAAGGTTGTGTAGTAGACATCAGTCTACAACGCAAAACCCCCATTCCAACAAAGAGTACACCAACTCCATTTGCCAAATCCCTTTTCGAACTAGAGAGAGCCCCAATTGCAGCAAATAGGACCGTTGTTCCATTTCTTCCTAGTTTAGAACACGAAGCTTATGTTGTTGTGAGGAACTTTGTGCGCATCTTTCCTTCATGGAAAGATTATAACGCAGACACAGAACAATTTCCAGTCTTCCTCCACAACTTACGCATAAGTAATGTACTAATGTTATTCATGGTCATTACTGCATATGTTTCTGCTGACAGAAGACACAAGATTTCATTCTTTTAAACAGGCGAGGAGCAAACTGGATTGTGAAGACGAGCAAGGATTTCATTCTTTCTGATGAAGTATCGTTCCTACCTGAGGCAAGCGCACTTCGATGGCAAGCCTCTGAATGAAATTTTTGTAAAGTCTCCAGTGCTACATTTTTCCGACGGTGATTGGAATAATCTTGTTCCACATTGGTCTCGGCTGCAACATAAGGTACTGTCTATGATATCACATCACAATTTGAACTACATTTCTGCATTTGCCTTAATGTCTCACTTGTACGAAAACTCTTAGCAGAAGAACATTCGTTCTCAAGGGACCACAAAATCTCACAACTATACTGCACACTGCATTGCTCTTGTGAGTACCTCTTGCCATGTATGACCATACTTACTTTCATAGCTTTTTGATTATGTAGCATCACTGCACATGTTAGACTCGTAATTGTCCATTTGGTGGACATTATAAGATCTATATGAACTCATACATAAATTTAGAATCAACCCAATGCTTTTGAAGAGGTTTAGCTCTGCAGTCCTCTTGTAAGGACTGAACGTGGTCTATCACCGTACTTACATTAGCAGCTACTCCCTCCGTCCCATAATATAAGAACGTTTTGTACATTACACCAGTGTTCAAAACACTCTTGTATTATGGGAATAGGGATAAGTTCGTTGTGTATCATTCTGCATCTTATCTCCCTCGCCCACCATTTACTAAAAAAGATCAGATCTATATTTAATCTTACCAACAAGTAGAATACACAGACAATGTTAGTGCAGAAGTGTAGCCCATTGCTCTTATCAGTACATTTTGTCCTGTAATGCTTGTACTTCCAGGGATTGGTAGTTGATTATGTCGCATCAATCTGCATCTTATCTTCATTATCCTCTATCCCTTCCAATATTATCATATCTATAATTACTCTCTACAAAATGTAGAGTACAGGCAATTCTTATGAAGAAGATTCTATGCTGAAATTCTTGAGTTATCCTTCCCTTGACATGGAGAAGGGCATTATAAAGCTAGTGTTAACTTTTAATGTAAGTCAGTCCATCTAAAGCCTTTATCCTCAACTGCTGTTTAATTTTCTCATACTCCCTATCATTTACTGCTGTTTAGTTGGTTGTTTCTACCAAAATGCATGTTCGCAAGAACCGTAAGTTCTAAGTTTTACTTGTAAAACCAAATTCCTTATTCATACTATGCACATTACTAAATACTCCCTATATGTATGCTTGTTTTTGTGGATCTATAATCTAGTGTGTGGTGAACCAGCTCACGTTTGCACCTTGTCATCTCCTGTTTTATCTTACTGATATGGCTGATGATATAAACAACATGCCATGCACATTAACTAAAATAGATACAATGATTTTCTTTGCCCTTCATCTATGCTTGTTATGTTGACATGGTAATCCAGTAGTGTGGTGAAGCTCCCCGCATTATGAACAATGCCAAATTATGCTATTAATATTTTGAACTTACTCTTTATTTTTTAATTTGAAATTGGATGGAATTGACATCACAGTTATCATCTTTGTTTATACACATGCAAAACCTGACATCTCTCTGATTTGTTTCAGGGTGATATGCCTGATGGCATGCTCAAGTCTGCTGAAGGCTGTGAGACAAACCCAACATCTATTGCAGCAAAGAAGGCAAAACATCTTGAAGATAGCGAGACATCCCCAAAGTCTTGTCTTGATGAAGTGTTCAAGTTACTTGAGACTAGCAGTCAGACAGGCTCACAGAATTCGTTGTCTAAATCAGTTTGACTTCTTTAGTCCCAAGTTCTAGCAGAAAGGCATTCTGCAACTCAACTTCGATTTGAAGTCCTATCTCTAAGAAAGATTGCGGAGAACACCAATGAGAACCTCATCGCTAAACAACTACACCTGGAAGTTATGACCGACATGCTAGGCCGATCTCATAGCCTTGCTCAGCAGCTTGCGCAATAGGTCCCCCGCAAGGCTAATCTTTCTTGAACTGTCTTGGAAGTGGTCTCAGTTCAGTATTATTTTGTTACGCTGCAATGGTGCCTAGTTTTTGTAATCTGCTTCTTTGTTGCTCTTTATGATCACTGGTAGCGAACTTCGATGCCCAGTGGATATAATATACCTTAAATCCTTTATTGTATAGTGTAGGTTTATTCTTCGTTACTATGTCGTAATTTCTTTATTGCATAGAGTAGGTTTGTTCTTAATTCCTACTAGTTACTGCCATCATTCGCTATCTGAAAAAAATCAAATGTAGTCGACCGGGCCGAAACATACGACTCTAACGGGCCAGGTTTTTAGCGGGCCACAATTGGGCCGGCCTGCGTATTTCTTGCGCCCGAATGATTGGGGCCTTCACACATTGCGCCAGGCCCACAACTTACACCAGCCTATATTTTAGTTGGGCCTTTTGTCGACCCAGCACTTAGTTTGGCCCAGGTAGTGTTGGGCCATTAACAAGTTGAATATTCTACTGGCTTGTTACGGTCGAGATGAAACCACAGGCCTTTAGCAGGCCGAAATGCATGTTGGGCCTCAATTTTCACTAGTCGTCGACGGGCCTTCAGCAGGCTGAAATGTGGACCGGGCCTTTTTGGGCCCAGTTAGCTCACGGGCCATTACCAGGCCGAAACATATCTCGGGCCTTAGTTTGCCCACTGATATCATGGGCCTTAAAGAGGCCGAAAGCATATTACAAGCATCAACGGGCCGAATTACGCGACAGGCCTTTAACAGGCCCAAAGTCACGTTGGGCTTAACTATTGCCACCATTAGCACGTGCCGTTAGTCAGCCCGATGTCCCGCGGACCATATATGGCCCATGGGCAGCACGGCCCATTCCCAGGCCGAAAGTCAAACCGGGCTGAAATGGGCCCATGTCTACATCGGGCCTCTAATAGGCCGAAAGTCACTAGGCTGTAGTTGGGCCCAAATATTCGGTGAACAATTAATGGGCAAGATTTGGCTTCAGGCCGTAAATGGGCCCAAATATTGGGCGAACAATTAACGGGCCAAATGTAGCTTCAGGCCGTAAATGGGCCTTTATTAAGCTAGCCATTATTGGGCTGGCTCACTAGTACCTAATTAAGTACTATGGGCCTTTGACTGGGCCGGCCTTTTTAACCTATATGGGTCTATGTTGGGCCCAGCTACGTGTCGACGTATCATAGGCTTGTCTCCTCCAATGGACGGGCGACATCTGACCCACTAACGAGCTGACAGGTGTTCCCTCC
Organism: Triticum dicoccoides; assembly: GCF_002162155.2. Classification (NCBI taxonomy): domain Eukaryota; kingdom Viridiplantae; phylum Streptophyta; class Magnoliopsida; order Poales; family Poaceae; genus Triticum; species Triticum dicoccoides. The sequence continues at coordinate 41,669,657 of NC_041385.1, forward strand.
GGCCAATCAGAATTTTACACGTGGAAATTTCCCATTGGCCCGGGCTGTTAAAGGGTTATCGGATTCAAAACCTGACCCAATAGCTTAATGGCGTTCCGTTACAGTGGATGCCACGTGTCGGTCACCCTTGACGAAAGCACTTCTATGACGCGTGATTTATCATCATGGAAGTGAACACTTCTGTGATGATAATTTTGGTAATGTCATGGAACACTTCTACGACAGCACATGTATGACTATCTTGATTCTGTCATAAAATCGTCATGGATGTACATGCATGACAAAAAATGTGACCTACTATGACGAACACGTATCATCACGGAAGTGTATTTTTTTGTAGTGCTCGCTCCTGGCCCATCACCTTTAGCCTCGGTTTATGGCTGGAACCGGGGCCAAAGGCTGCCCTTTACTCATGGTTTTAGCCACAAACCGGGACTAAAGAGAAGCCTATATATACACGCACCCCAGCCCGCTCAGTGCTCAGTTTTTTGGCCGGCCATGTGGGAGAGGTGTGCGTTGCTCTAGCTCTCACCTCTTATGCGCATGAGGTGTTCGATGAAATGCCCGAGCCACAGTTAAGCTTTCTCCTCTCCAAGCTCGACCTCCAAGCTCCATTTTCCTCAAGACTTGACTAGGTTTGGCGGTTCGTCCTGTCTCGTCCCCGTCCTCACCACTGTCGATCGCGCGGTCCGATCTCGTCGCCATCACCACCAAGGTGAGCCTCTTGTTCTTATCTTCTTTCTAAAAAAAATCTTACTTGTACGATTTAGATATATACTTGTATAATTTTCTTACTTTTATTATATTTTGTTATTATATAGTGCCATGGTTTTGGTATCCTCCCCCGTCGGCCCTCGTCCTGTCTATGATTCAGATGTGGTATATTATCTTTTATAGCTATTTGTTTCATTTAGTGTTTATGACAATTATGCCGACCAACGTGACATAGATGTTTTTATCTAGGAGTTATGTAAACCGGAAATTCCAACTGACCCTCTTGTCGATTGGTTAAATTTAGTTGAAAAAGAAAACAATTAATCGACAAAAGAACTTAAAAAACTCAGGAGGAGAAGATGGAATTGGAGTTGCATGTTGCGGATGTCGTTGATGATAACAAGATCAAGATGGATGCAATGCGCTTGAAGATTAGAAAATATGCCATTCATATTGAGGCTTGGTATCATTGTGCCATTGGATCAATTGTTACCTTAGTTGTAATTATGAACGAATTTGTTGTTGCATTTAAATGTTTTACATAGTTTCAATGTATGTTTTAATTACATGCTCTAGAGAGCTATATGTTGTTCAATGAGAACTATGTATGAACTTTATGTATTTATTTTTTCAGTAATAACATTTGATCACTATTGTACTCTAGTTTAATGTGATGATGAACTTCTATTAATTTCGTTACTTCTCTATTCATGATGTTCTGTAATAGTTTTTGACACACTTAATTATATATAATGCACGCAGATGAACCGACAATGGATGTACGATGACAGACGCACGTCCGAGTTCAAAGGGCCTGCATAATTTTCTCGAAGTGGCTAAGGAAAACAAGCAGAATGGTTTTATGTGTTGTCCATGCCCTATCTGTGTGAATACAAAGTCTTACTTTGACTCGAAAACCCTTCACATCCACTTGCTTGAGAAGGGTTTCATGCGACACTATAATGTTTTAACCAAGCACGAAGAAAGAGGGGTTATGATGGAAGACAACAAACAAGAAGAGGATGATGATGAGGGCCCCTGAATAAGGTGATGCTGCAATGGGGGAAATTTGAAGATCAAGAGGAACCAGATGATATGCCCGATGATAATCTTCGCCAGGTCATTGTTGGTGCAAAGAGACAATGCCAAAGTTAAAGGGAGAAGTTGAAGTTCAATCACATGTTAGAGGATCACAAAAGAGGGTTGTACCCAAATTGAGAAGATGACAACACAAAGCTCGGTACCACTCTAGAATTGCTGGAATGGAAGGCAGACAATGGTGTATCTGACAACGGATTTGGGAAGCTACTGAAAATAATGAAGAAGAAGCTTCTAAATGACAAAGAACTACCAGACAGTAGGTACGAAGCAAAGAAGGTTCTATGCCCTTTAGGATTGGAGGTGTAGAAGATACACACATGCCCTAATGACTGCATCCTCTACCGCGGTGCATACGAGGATTTGAACGCATGCCCGGTATGCGGTCCGTTACAGTATAAGATCACATGAGATGACCCCAGTGATGTTGAGGGCGAGTGCCCTAGGAAGAGGGTTCCTGCCAAGGTCATGTGGTATGCTCCTATAATACCACGGTTGAAACGTCTGTTACACAACAAAGAGCATGCTAGTTGATCCGATGGCACAAAGAGGACGGTAAGAAAGACGAGAAGTTGAGAGCACCCGCTGACGGGTCGCGGTGGATAAAAATCGAGAGAATGTGGGGGGACTTTGCAAGTGATGCAAGGAACGTGTGGTTTGGGTAAAGCGCATATGGCATTAATCCTTTTGGGGAGCAGAGCAGCAATCATAGCACCTGGCACGCGACTCTATGTATCTATAACCTTCCTCCTTGGTCATGCATGAAGCGGAAGTTCATTATGATGCCAGTGCTCATACAAGGCCCTAAGCAACCCAACAATGATATTGATGTGTACCTAAGGCCATTACTTGAAGAATTTTTACAGCTATGGAATGGAAAGAAGTGTACGTGTGTAGGATTAGCAAAGACGGGAGGAATTTGACCTACATGCGTTGTTGTTTGTAACCATCAATGATTGGCATGCTCTTAGTAACCTTTCAGGATAGTCAAACAAGGGATACCATGCATGCACACACTGTTTACGTAACACCGAAAGTATATATTTGGAGAAATGAAGGAAGATTGTGTACTTGGGACATCATCGATTTACAAGTACCGGAAGAAGACCGCCCTCCGCACTGGTGATCACATACTTGCTATGGTCAATGATTTACAAGTAATATTTGGAATGGGTCCAGGAAGGCAATCTGTTCCGAATGATGTTGAGGGACGTGCACCCATGTGGAAGAAGAAATCTATATCTTGGGACCTACCCTATTGGAAAGACCTAGAGGTCCGCTCTGCAATTGACGTGATGCACGTGATGAAGAATCTTTGCGTCAACCTGCTAGGCTTATTGGGCATGTATGGGAAGACAAAAGATACACTGAAGGCACGGGAGGACCAGCAACGTGTGCACGAAAAAACGGCATGCATCCAAAGCAGTATGAAGGTCCTGCCAGCTATGCTCTAACCAAAGAAGAGAAGGAAGTCTTCTTTGAATGCCTGCTCAGTATGAAGGTCCCGTCTCACTTCTCGTCCAATATAAAGGGAATAATAAATATCCCAGAGAAAAGGTTCCAGAACCTAAAGTCTCATGATTGCCATGTCATTATGACGCAATTGCTTCCGGTTGCATTGAGGGGGCTTCTATCGAAAAACATTCGATTAGCCATTGTGAAGCTATGTGCATTCCTCAATGCAATCTCTCAAAAGGTAACCGATCCAGAAATCCTACCAAGGTTATAGAATGAATTGGTGCAATTTCTTGTCTGTTTCGAGCTGGTGTTCCCACCATCCTTCTTCAATATCATGACGCACGTCCTAGTTCATCTAGTCGACGAGATTGCCATTCTGGGCCCTGTATTTCTACACAATATGTTCCCCTTTGAGAGGTTCATGGGAGTCTTAAAGAAATATGTTCGTAACTGTGCTAGGACAGAAGGAAGCATCTCCACGGGCCATCAAACAGAGGAGGTCATCGGGTTTTGTGTTGACTTCATTCTTGACCTTAAGAAGATGGGTCTCCCTCAATCGTGCAATTGAGGGGAGACTAACTGGAAAAGGCACGCTAGGACCAGACTCTATAATATGAAGCGCCAGAAATTCTTGGGCTCAAGCACACTACACAATTTTACAGAATTCTACCTTGGTGACCCCGTATGTCAATGAACACAAGAATATTCTATGCTCCAAACACCAGGAGCAGTGTGACGACTGGATTACATGTGAACACATCAGGACTTTTGGTAGTTGGTTGCAAACACATCTCATGGGTGACAACATTGTTGGAGATGAGTTGTACTCTTTGACCAGCGGACCATCTTGGACTATATTGACTTACAAAGGGTACAATATAAATGGGAATACATTTTACATGATCGCCCAAGATCAAAAGAGCACCAACCAAAATAGTGGTGTCCGCTTTGATGTAGCAACCAACAGGGGAAATGGCACATATTATGGGAACATAGTGTACATATGGGAACTTGACAATGGACGTGATTTCAAGGGCCCTTTGTTTTGGTGCAAATGGGTCAATCTGTTAGGAGGCGGGGTACAGGTAGACCCGTAGTACAGAATGACAATAGTGGATCTGAACAATCATGGGTACACAGATGAACCATTCGTCCTAGGCAATGATGTGGCGCAGGTTTTCTATGTGAAGGACATGTCTACTAAACTGAGAAAAAGAAAAGATAAGGAAGCGAATACTTCATATGATGAGCCAAAGCGTCACATATTTCTTTCAGGGAAAAGAGATATCATGGGAGAGCAGGGAAAGACAGACCTGTCTGAAGATTACGAAAAGTTTCATGAAATTCCTCCCTTCAAAGTGAAGGCTGAACCAAGCACCCTGTTAAATGATGAAGATTCTAGAGTTCAAATAAGTTCAAAAAAATGAAATCCCTTTGTAATAGATGAGTTTTCATCCAAAACCCTAATACTTCGAAAGAGATTGCCCATTTTGTACACGAAGTGCGTCCAGTTTTTGTCGTAACCCTCTCAACATTTTAGCACATGCTATGTGGGTGAAATGATGATACCATGCCCACTTTCAACCTTTTCAGAGTTCATTTGTAGTGTTCTTCAATTTCATTGTCATTTAGCTAAAAAATCAGTAAATTCATTAAAAATACCAAATGAAGTCAGAAAAGGTTGAAAGTTGATGATGTGGCGTTGAATGGTGCATTTTGAACACACAAAAAGTCTTGAGTTCAAACAAGTTCAAAAAATGAAATTCCTTTGTAACAGATGAGTTTTCGTCCGAAACCATGATACTTCGAAAGAAATTGTCCATTTTGTACAAGAAGTGCATCCAGTTTTTGCTGTAACCCTCTCAACTTTTTAGCACATGCTATGTGAGTGAAATGATGATTCCATGCCAACTTTCAACATTATCAGAGTTAATTTGTAGTCCTTATCAATTTCGGGGTCATTTAGCTAAAAAATCAGTAAATGCATGAACATATACCAAGTGAAGTAAGAAAGGGTTGAAAATTGATGATGTGTCTTTTAATGGTGCATTTTGAACACGAAAAAAGTCCGGAGTTCGAATAAGTTCAAAAAAAGGAAATCCTTTTGTAACAGATGAGTTTTCGTCTGAAACATGATACTTCGAAAGAGATTGATTTTGTACACGAAGTGCATCCAGTTTTGCCGTAACCCTCTTAATTTTGTAGCACATGCTATGTGGGTGAAATGATGATATCATACCAACTTTCAACCTTTTCATAGTTCATTTGTAGTCCTTTTCAATTTCATTAAGTATTTTTTGTTAGAAACTTTAATAGCAAACTAAAATAACAAAATCTCCTTTTGATTAAAACACCCATTTAAAATAACCTAAAAATTACCAAATTGAATATAGTGATAAAACACACTAATATTAAATAGCAAGAAAAATAATCACTCAATAATCTATTTTTAAAGTAAGGTTATTCACAAACTAGTGATTCACACAAATTTCAAAGAAATCAAATTTAAACTATTCAAATTTGAAAACTTATGGCAGTAACAGAAAAATTATATTTTTTGTGAATAAACAAAAAATAATCACTCAGAAACTCTAAGTATTTAGCTGTAAGTAGAAACAAAAGAAAATAAAAAAAAAGACAAAACAAAAATACTGGAAATTTTCAAAAAAAAAAACTGCCGCCTTCAGGGCCACTAAGGCCTGCATACGACTAGAAACCCAACCCGCTAGTTGGGCTAGGATGCAGGCCTGCAGTAGGCCCATAGGTAGAGAGAGAGCATTTAGGCTCGCAGGCCTGCATAAGAGAGCTAGGAGCTCGAAAGGGTTGGCGCAGCCGCGCTTATAAACCACCCTTGACACCTCTCACGTATAGCAAGGTGGGACTAAACATCCACCCGCCCAACGCCATGCCAGCCGCAGCCCTTTCGTCCCGGTTGGTGGCACAAACCAGGCAAATGCCATCCTTTAGTCCCGGTTAGTGGCACCAACAGGGACTAATGCCCACCTTTAGTCCCGGTTCGAACCACCAACCGGGACCAATGTGCTGTGCTTCCTGCCCTTTTGCCTAGCGAAAACTGACATTTTGTCCTGGTTGTTGTCACCAACTGGGACGAAGGGTGGGCATTGTTCCCAGTTGGTGCTACCAACCGGGACCAATGCTCTGTCTATATAATAAGCACTTTGGAATTTTTCAGTTTTCATCTACTAGTTCCCCCGACGACGCTGAGCACATCGACGCCGCCAGGCTGCCCGAGCTCGCCGTCGACTCCCTCGCCTTGCCCTGCCCTGACGTGCCGCCCCGTGCCATCGATGCCCTTGCCCTGCCCTGCCTCAATCTAGCCGTCGGCGCGCCTCCCCGTGCCCCTGCCCTACCCCGAGCTCACCATCGACGCGCCGCCCCTCACCACTGCCTAGCCCCAAGCTCGCCGTCGACGCGTGATACGTTCATTTTGCATCATGCTTTTATATTGATATTTATTGCATTAATGGCTATTACTACACATTATGTCACAATACCTATGCCTTTTCTCTCTTATTTTACAAGGTTTACATGAAGAGGGAGAATGCCGGAAGCTAGAATTCTGGGCTAGAAAAGGAGCAAATTTAGAGACCTATTCTGCATAACTACAAAAGTCTTGAAACTCCAAGAAAGTCAGTTTTGGAATTTATAAAAAATATTGGGCGAAGAAAGCACCAGAGGGAGCCAGCCACCAGCCACGAGGGTGGAGGGCGTGCCCCTGCCTCATGGGACACCTGGCAGGCTCCCGATGCCCATCTTCTGCTATATGATGTCTTTTGCCCTGGAAAAAAATCATAAGCAAGCTTTCAGGATGAAGCATCGCCATCTCGAGGCGGAACCTGGGCAGGACCAATCTAGGGCTCCGGAGGAGGTGTTCTGCCGGGGAAACATCCCTCCGGGAGGGGGAAATCGTCGCCATCATCATCACCATCGATCCTCTCATCTAGAGGGGGTCAATCTCCATCAACATCTTCACCAGCACCATCTACTCTCACACTCTAGTTCATCTCTTGTATCCGTTCTTTATCTCAAAACCTCAGATTGGTACCTGTGGGTTGCTAGTAGTGTTGATTACTCCTTGTAGTTGATGCTAGTTGGTTTATTCTATGGAAGATCATATGTTCAGATCCTTAATGCTATTCAATACCCCTCTGATTATGAACATGAACATGTTTTGTGAGTAGTTACGTTTGTTCCTGAGGACATGGGAGAAGTCTTGTTATAAGTAATCATGTGAATTTGGTATTCGTTCGATATTTTGATGAGATGTATGTTGTCCCTCCTATAGTGGTGTTATGTGAACGTCGACTACATGGCACTTCACCATTGTTTGGGCCTAGGGGAAGGCATTGGGAAGTAATAAGTAGATGATGGGTTGCTAGAGTGACAGAAACTTAAACCCTAGTTTATGCGTTGCTTCCTAAGGGGCTGATTTGGATCCATATGTTTCATGCTATGGTTAGGTTTACCAAGTCTTCTTTCGTAGTTGCGGATGCTTGTGGGAGAGGTTAATCATAAGTGGGATGCTTTTCCAAAGAAGGGCAGTACCCAAGCACCGGTACACCCACATATCAAATTATCAAAGTAACGAACGCGAATCATACGAGCATGATGAAAACTACCTTGACAGTAATTCCCATGTGTCCTCGGGAGCTCTTTGCTTTATATAAGAGTTTGTCCATGCTTGTCCTTTGCTACAAAAAGGATTAGGCCACCTTGCTGCACCTTGTTTACTTTTGTTACTTGTTACCCGTTATGAATTACCTTATCACCAAACTATCTGTTACCGATAATTTCAATGCTTGCAGAGAATACCTTACTGAAAATCGCTTGCCATTTCCTTCTGCTCCTCGTTGGGTTCGACAGTCTTACTAATCAAAAGGACTACGAGAGACCCCCTATACTTGTGGGTCGTCAAGACTCTTTTCTGGCGCCGTTACCGGGGAGTGAAGCGCCTTTGGTAGGTGAAATTTAGTTAGGAAACATTTATATAGGGTGCTGAAATTTACTGTCACTTGTTACTATGGAAAATAATCCTTTGAGGGGCTTGTTCGAGGTATCTTCACCCCGACCAGAAGTGCAGAGAGTTTCTCCTCAACCTACTGAACCTATTGAAAATATTTACTTTGAAACTCCTTCGGGTATAGAGAAACTGCTAGCTAATCCCTATATAGGAGATGGAACATTACATCCTGATATGCACCTAATCAATGTGGATGAAGTTTGTGGATTATTTAAGATTACAGGTATGCCCGAGGATGTCCTCAAGAAGAAGGTCTTCCCTTTATCTTTGAAGGGAAAAGCATTGACATGGTTTAGGCTATGTGATGATATTGGATCATGGAACTACAACCGATTGAAATTGGAATTTCATTAGAAGTTTTATCCTATGCATCTAGTTCATCATGGTCGTAATTATATATGTAATTATTGTCCTCGTGAAAGAGAAAGTATCGCTCAATATTGGGGGAGGCTTAAGTCAATGTTATATTCATGCCCCAATCATGAGCTCTCAAGAGAAACTATTATTCAAAAAATTTATGCTCGGCTTTCTCTTAATGATCGTTCCATGCTCGATACTTCTTGTACTCGTTCTTTTATGATGAAGACTATTGAATTCATATGGGATTTATTGGAAAGAATTAAACGCAACTCCAAAGATTGGGAACTCGACGAAGGTTAGGAGTCAGGTATAATCCCTAAGTTTGATTGTGTTAAATCTTTTGTGGATACCGATGCTCTTCGTGAATTTAGCACCAAATATGGACTTGGCTCTGAGATAGTAGCTTCTTTCTGTTAATCATTTTCTACTAATGTTGATCTCCTTAAGGAGAAGTGGTTTAAATATCATCCTCCCATTGAAGTAAAGATAGTAGAACCTATTAAAGTTGAAGGGAAAACTATTACTTATAATGTTCATCCTATTGTTCCTACTGCTTATATTGAGAAACCACCTTTCCTTGTTAGAATAAAGGGTCATTCTAAAGCTTCAACTGTGGTTCGTAAGAGTAATGCTAGAACACCTCGACCCCCTGAGCAAATTAAAGTTGAACCTAGTATTGCTATGGTTAAAGATCTCTTGGTCAATAACATTGATGGGCATGTTATTTATTTCTGTGATGAAGCTGCTAGAATTGCTAGACCCGATACTAAAAATAAACATAGACCTGTTGTTGACATGCATGTTGCTTCTATTAAAATAGGATATCATTGTTATCATGGCTTATGTGATATGGGTGCTAGTGTGAGTGCAATACCTCATTCCTTATACAAATAAATTATGCATGATATTGCACCTGCTGAGACAGAAGATATTGATGTTAGTATTAAGCTTGACAATAGAGATACTATTTCACCAATTGGGATTGTTAGAGATGTTGAAGTCTTGTGTGAGAAAATTAAATACCCTACTGATTTCTTGTTCTTAGTTCCCACAAGATGACTTTTGTCACATTATATTTGGTAGACCCTTCTTGAATACTGTTAATGCTAAGATAGACTGTGAAAAGGATATTGTTACTGTTGGTTTGGGGGATATGTCTCATGATTTTAATTTTGCTAAATTTCATAGACAGCCCCATGATAAAGAATTTCCTAGTAAAGATGAAATTATTGGTCTTGCTTCTATTGCCGTGCCTCCTAATGATCCTTTAGAACAATATTTTCTCGACCATGAAAATGATATGTTTATGAATGAAAGAAGGGAAATAGACGAATTATTCTTTAAGCAAGGACCTATCTTGAAACACAACTTGCCTGTTGAAATCCTTGTGGATCCTCCTCCACCCAATGGTGATCCCGTGTTTGAGCTTAAGCAATTACCTAATACTTTGTAATATGCTTATCTTGATGAAAAGAAGATATATCCTGTTATTATTCGTGCTAACCTTTCAGAGCATGGATAAGAGAAATTATTGAAAACTCTGAAGAAGTAGCGTGCTGCTATTGGATATAATATCGATGATCTTAAGGGCATTAGTACCACTCTATGCCAGCTCAAAATAAAACTGGAGAAACATGCTAAAGCAGTTGTTGATCATCAACGACGGTTAAATCCTAAGACTATATTTATGAACTGGAGCTAGTGCCGTATCGCCCTAGGTTATAACTGTCTCATGATGAATATTATCCAACAAGTCACCGATCCAATGCCTATGAATTTATCTTATATTGTTCTTGCTAAGTTACTATTGTTGCTACTTCTATTGTTACTACTATAGAATCACTGCTATCACTATTACCATTATGGTTGCTACTGCTACCATTATCAAAACTATCATATTACTGTGCTACTAATCACTCTGGTGTAGATAATTAATCTCCAGGTGTGGTTGAATTGACAACTCAGATGCTAATACCTTCAAATATTCTTTTGCTCCCCTTGTGTAGAATCTATAAATTTGGGGGTTGAATACTATACCCTCAAAAACTATTGCCTTCCCCTATACTTGTGGTTTATCAAGACCTTTTTCTGGCGCCATTGCCGGGGAGCATAGCTATATTTTTTCAGTCACTTGGGATTATTATCATATTATCACTATGAAGAATCTGAAGGATGCTAAGACTAAGATTTCCTTCAAAGACGAGGGGAGGGAAGGAACTACCATCCAGCTCCGCTATAGATTCACCATTTGTTATAAGTAAACTTGCAACACCAGAACATGCTATTAATTTTGATATTTCACAAGTTATTGATGATGCTACTTCTCCTATGAATGCTACTCATGACGATAATAGTACCTTGCTTGATGATGAAGTGCCACTATGTGAATTTTTTGATGAACAATTTGCTAGAGTAAGACAACATGATATTGTTGAATCCGATGATGAACTTGAAACTGAAAATCTTGAAACACCTACTAGAACTAGTCCTTGTAGATATGAATTGCCAAAGGTACCGTAAGGTGATACTATGAGTGACGAGGAAACTAGAGATATTCTTGCTTGTAAGGATAGAGATGATCTAGAGAAATTATTATGCAAGTATAAGGAAAGATCTCTGAATGCTAAAATTGAATGTGATCCTGAGTTTGCTACTTCACCTATCTTTGTTGATGATAAGGCTTATGAATTCCCTGTCGAGCCAGAGTTACATACTTTGGTTGAATCAGATCCTTTCCATGGTTATGAAACTGAAACTGTTGGGGCACATCTTACTAAGTTGCATGACATAGCCACCTTTTTTTCTCATGATGAGAAGATTCGCTACTATTATATTATCAAGTCATTTCCGTTCTCATTAAAGGGTGATGCTAAAGCTTGGTACAATACTCTTGCTCCTGGTTGTGTGCGTAGTCCCCAGGATATGATCTATTACTTCTCTGAAAAATATTTCCTTGCTCATAAGAAACAAGCTACCTTGCAAGAAATTTTTAATTTGTGCAAATTAAAGAAGAGAGTATCCCACAAGCTTGGGGGAGGCTTATCCAATTGCTTAATGCTTTTCCTAATCATCCTCTTAAGAAAAATGAAATACTTGATATCTTCTATTATGGACTAACCGATGCTTCTAGGGATTTCCTAGATAGTTGTGCTGGTTGTGTTTTCAGGGAACGAACTGTTGGGCAAGCTGAAGAATTATTGAATAACATATTGAAAAATTATGATGATTGGAATCCTCCTGAAACACCTATTAAACCAACTCCGAAGAAGAGGGGTATCTTATATCTCAGTCCTGCAGATATGCAAGAGGCAAAGAAATCTATGAAGGAAAAAAGTATTAAAGCCGAGGATGTTAAAAAATTACCACCTGTCGAAGAAATACTTGGGCTTGAAGCACCACCACCACCCAAGGTGGTAGAGGTAAAATATTTGATGAAATTCAATGATAGTGATGATCCTCATAACAAACATCCAAGTCAATGCCTTTATGAGTTTGATAATCCCATTAGAAAACAAGATCACTTCAATGCAAATGTTATGAAACAATTGAAATACAACTCTGACATGATTGCTCGTTTAAGTGACATGTTATTTAGAATCTCAACTGATGTTAGAGGTGTAGGAAAGCAAGCCTCTATGGTTCAAACTCAATTAGAACAAGTTACTAAATCTCAAAGAGAGTGCTTGATGAAATAAACAATAATATAAGTGACCTTGCTGTTAGAGTAGCAACTAGAGGAGGTAAAATAACTTAGGAACCACTTTATCCTGAGGGACACCCAAAGAGAATTGAACAAGACTCTCAAAGAATTAACACAGATGCACCTAGTCCTTCTAAAAAAAGAAGAAGAAAAATATAGGACTTTGCATGCCTCTAGTGAACCTGAAATAGAAAAACCTCCTGATAATGATAATGAAGTTTCTATCTCTCATGCTGAAACTCAATATGGTAATGAACACTCACCTTCTGATAATGAAAAAGATAATGATGAGGTTCATGAAGACACTCAACCAAATAATAAAGAACCAGACAATGATGTTGAGATAGAACCAGCTGTTGATCTTGATAACCCACAACCTAAGAATAAAAGATATGACAAAAGAGACTTTGTTGCTAGAAAACATGGAAAGGAAAGAGAACCATGGGTTCAAAAGCCTGTTCCCTTTCGACCTAAGTCAACTAAAAAGAAAGATGATGAAGAATTTGAACGCTTTGCTAAAATGTTGAGGCCAGTCTTTCTGCGAACTCGCTTGACTGATATCTTAAAAATGACTCCTTATGCAAAGTATATGAAAAACATCATCACCAATAATAGAAAAATACCGGAAGCTGAAATCTCCACTATGCTTGCTAATTATAATTTCAAAGATGGAGTACCTAAAAAACTTGGAGATCCGGGAATACCAACTATACCTTGCTCCATTAAAAGAAATTATGTGAAAACTGCTTTATGTGATTTGTGAGCTACTGTTAGTGTTATGCTTTCTCTTTATATAAAAGACTTGATTTGAATAAACTCATGCCTACAGAAATATCTTTCGAAATGGCTAACAAATCAACTGCCATACCTATCGGTATTTGTGAGGATGTGCCTGGTGTTGTTGCTAACGTTACTATTTTGACTGACTTTGTTATACTTGAGATGCCCCAGGATGACAACATGTCGCTTATACTTGGTAGACCCTTCATGAGTACTGCATGGGCTGTTATTATTGCAATAAAAACAATGTCACTTTTCATATCAATGGTAATGAGCATACAATGCACTTTCCGAAGAAACAATTCCAAGTGAATGGTATTAATGTTATTGACAAATCTCCGACAATCACTATTGGAAGTTTTGAACTACCTATACCTACTGTTAACAAGAAATATGAAATGTTTATTGCTGGGGACATTCATATCCCCATTGAGGTAACTTAGTGATTGACGAAATTTCTTCGGTTTCGTACTAACCTTATTAATGGATCATTTTTTAGAGGTATGAAGTTCATGAATTTAGTAAGAACTACCTTCTATCCCTACCTTTTGTTTTCTGTTTTTGTTAGTTAAATAAAATAAAATTTCATGCTTTGTCTGTTCTATTTTTCCATGCAATAAAAAAATGACCCTAAAATAAAAGTTCTCAGAATGCTCAGAAAATTTGATACGATTTTTTCTGAATATTTCTGAATTTCTAGTGCAAATAATATCTGAGGGATGTGCACCAGGTGGGCACAACCCACCTGGGCGCGCCAGGACCCCCAGGCGTGCCCTGGTGGGTTGTGGTACCCACGTGGGCGCCCTCACTTACTTCTTCTTCCCACATCACTCCATTCACCCAAAAAATATCACTATCACTCTCTCTATCTCTCGTGTTCTTGCTCCCAAAACCGCGGATTCTGATCTCTTTGCTCGAAGTTCCGTTTCCAAAACAGTTCCAGGGATTTGTTGTTTGGTATGTGACTCCTCCATGTGTACAATTAGTTTTGTTTTAGTGGTTTATACCTAGAATAATTAGCTACTCTTGGTGCTGCTGTAGATGAGCTTGCATGTTGAATTTTTAGAGTTCTAAGTAGTTTGAATGCTTGCTATGGCCTCTATACATCCCTATGAGTAGTTACTATCATTTTTGTGAAGCTTTGTTAATAAATTTTTGTGAGCAAAAAATCTCCAGAAATTGTACACGAACCTGATGAACTTCTTTGGAAGGAGTTCTTCGAGGAGGAGATCCTCCGAGGCATCTTCTAGCAGCAACTCCGTCCGTCGGTCTTATGTTGAACTAAGTGATAGTTCCATTCGAAGTGCCACCACCAAAACATGCTTATGGCCATGCAACGAGTATATGGCTAGTGTGGGTATTAGTGAGGAATGTGAGCAATATGTTCACAATGCCAATCTCGGTTCCTACATTTTAGATAAGTACGATCAACACCTCATCCTCACCGAATCAGTTGTCAAAGGATTTAAATTCTTTCCCCATGAGTCTAGGGTGTCATTTGAACTGTATGAAGATCCATTTATCATTTTTCTAGAAAGGTTTGCTCACCTCTGCGAAATCCCATTATGGGGTCGCTCGCTGAGCCACCTAGTTCTGAATTTGAAATATTCTTGATAAATCTTTGCTTTGGTGAAACTAGGGGAGTGACGCAAGGTAGAATAAAGAGCATACATTTTCATGCAATTCAGTACTTCGCATTATTTAATGGAAAATGTATTGTAGTACACTTTGTGCTCCTGATCTGAGCCTCATTCACACCACTCTCTATGGTGATAAAAGTTATAATCTTGGAGTGATTGTTGCCCGTAGGTTATAGCACAACGCTAGTAGTGGATATTTTTATGATGGAATTTATGCCACACACTTAGCAAGAGGGTTTTGGGTATTTCACTTCTCCCCTATGATACTATTTTAACCACGGAGTACTTAGAGTTTGATGTCATGAAATGTAACAAGATTCTGATGGGTGAGCCCCATAATTTCACTTATAATCTTACCTTCAACAAGAACTCCATGGTAGACACATATTTGCCTTCTCCTACTCTCTTTGATATTCATAATAGGGGAAGATATTATGTTCTTCAGAATGAGGCCCGAGCTTATAACCCGGTGGTTGTGGCTGCACGGCAGGCTGATGCATCCACATCGAGAGCCTGTGTGAGCTACCACTCCGACCATTACACAGGCTACTGACTGGTGATTACCAAGTTAGGCCAAAAGCCAAAGCTTGGGGTAGTACGTACTCCCACCAACATTACGTTCATGTTCACACATTTCATTCCAGTTGTCGGTGTCCATACTTTTTCATTGTATCATCCATGTTAAATTTATTTTCTCCTTTCTTCTTGTGTGTTTGGAAAACTTTGAGAAAATCCAAAAATATGTTTCTTGATTCTTTTTTATTTTTCTTCATAATTTATATTTTTGTATTACTAAAAAACCAAAAAGATTTGCTTGCTCTTCTTTTACTTGTTGGGAGTTTTCCTATGTAAATAGTGTTGACATCAGATTTTGGCAAGGTGTGAAAGGAATATAAGATGGTCTCGAGTGAAAGGGTTTTCAGCATGAAAAGTTTCACGTCACCAAGTGGAACAACTTTGATGTTCAGGTTAATTATTGTCATCTGATATCATCTTAGAGGCCGAAATTGTACTCCGAGTGGCAGAATTTAGTGTTCCAAGTGGTTTTTGGCTGATTACACCTTCAATACCACATTTTATGAAGGAATGCTCTACATGGATTTTCTTCGTCTCGTCGAGACGATAGATTTTCATATATAAATAATATCAATCCAAGTTCGTATGCACAAGTTAGAGACAATACACTACAGGCTGACCCAAGATGGAAATATGGCGCGAGGTACCATACACCGTGTCTGATGGGTCGCGCGAGCGATTCGGCCCTCAAGAAGGCCTTGATCGAAAAACCTTCAACATGAAAAAGCTTCGTCTTGTCGAGAATATCGATTTTCATATATAAGTAATCTCAATCCAAGGTCGTATGCGACCTGGAGAGGCAAATCAAGATCAGGCTATGTTTTCATTCGGGAGATACGAGTGACTAAAATTATCATCGGAGTGAAAAGCTTGTCGATCGAGTGAAAACTTACCAATTGAGGAAAAGATTGCCTTCCAGGGTGAAAGTATAGTCCTCCGAGTGAAAATATGGTCATCCAAGTGAAAAGATAGTCATCCGAATGAAAATATAGTCATCCGAGGGAAATCTTATCATCGGAATAAAAGCTTGCCGATTGAGTAAGAGATTGTCATCCGAGGGAAAATATAGTAATCCGAGTGAAATATTATTTTCCGAGTGAAAGTTGTCGTCTGAGTGAAGAACTCCAGTCGGGCGATCCGAGTGAAAGACTCTAATATTCGAGTGAATAGATCCGAGTGCTCCACTTTAAGCTCAAGATGTGCCCGAAAGGTTATCTAGATGACCTCGGATGGAAAAGTGTTCAACAGAGAAGTCGTGCGTATCGTCGAAATAGTAAACTTTAGTTTGGGGGTCATCTTCATCAGAGATGGTATACATCCTGCAATTTCACTATGAAACTCGGACAGAACTGTTAACTACAAGACCGAGTCTGAACGGAAGGTGAAGATGACCTCGTAAAAAGCATTCAAGATGGTTTTGTTTGGAAAAGTGATCAACACGAGAATTGTTCTTCTCGTCGAGGCGCACAAATTTTATACTTGGGTCGTCTTAATCGGAAGTCATATGCAAATTTTATGGCCCACACAAGAAGGAAGACAGAGTTTGGGCCAGATTCAGACTGAATCCGGGCTGGAATAGAACTAGGACTCTAGGACGTGAATTGATGTAATTTTTCGTGTAAGGAAAGCCTAGATGAATCCTTTTCTTGTACGGGAAGTCCAGCCGCCTCATAAATATGTAAGGGGCGATGCCGATTGAACAACACACAATCGAACAAATCAATATACTACTTTTACAGTGTACGTTTTATCTCTTCACCGTTTTTCTCTCTCGTTCTTTGTTGTTCTTCGTGTTTGAGAGATGTGAATCTCGAGGATCCAGGGGCAAGGGAATCGACCTAGGGAAGCCCATAGCCGCCGCACTCCCTGACAGGGTCCCTCCCAGGGGTGGGGTTTCGGGTCTGCAAAAGCGCCCATCGACTGTCTTGCGTAGCGCGTTGTCGGTCGAAGGGTCTCCTTCGACGTGAGTTGCAGTGC
>NC_041385.1:41687423-41745121 GCF_002162155.2 Triticum dicoccoides
ACACGTGACGTGTTCGTGTCTCAACACACTTCTTGGTGACTCCACTGGGGAACGAAGATAAATCGTCATCATCCACCATGTCAGATCTTCCCAAGCCATCTGAGGTAGACGCCGATAACTTCATTAAGCCCAGTCTTGATGTGATATCGGCTGATCATTGCCAAATCTATGAGGAGTACAAGAAGGCGCGCGAAGAGAAGGAGTTTCAGGAGTTCCATGCTAAATTCAAGAAGGATCGCCATGGCAACATCAGTCTGATTGAAGAAATTATGTTCCCTCCTATTCAAGCCGAGCAGGTTAAACCCTCTGTGAGTACAACATTTTCCCCTAAGCAGCGAGCTGAGATTGAGAGTCGTATTGCTAATGGTAACAATCTAGTCTATCAAACTTCCATTGAAAATACTATTGCTGATGGTAACAATCTAGTCAATCATCTAGTGGTAATGATGGTGTAGCTGCTAGTGTGCAAAACCATAATCTGGCTTTACCTATTGCATCGGCGCCTCCCTTGCCGACGGCTTATTACCCTACCCATGCAAATCAGGTTGTGGCTGCACCCACTAGTCCTATCATGAGCAGGCCAGGTTCGGTGGCAACACCGAACCAAACCCTACCTACAGCTACAACCACTCGGCCATTATCGAACTATCGTTCGACATACATGCCAAAGTTCCTACCTACAGCTAGTAGTCCTGCTCCTCCTATGCCACTGTCACAAGTTTCATCGTCCATTAATGACGATACAATTGGCCATTAATTACGGACAATTGAACTTTTCTGAGATGCAAGTTGATAAACAACCCTTTCCAATGAACACCATGGACTTGGAGGGGAAAAAGATGGTCATTCGGCCGGAGGTAGCCGAATCTGCCAATAAAGCTAATGTCATTGTTGGTGAGCCCAGGAAAGACAAGGCGGGCGACAAGGCCTTGGGGAGATAGGTTGTGCTTGATAAGAAACCCGATGGCAAGGAAGTGATCAAAATCATCATCAAGAATCCTACACTCAGGGGGGGGGGGCAACCACAAGTGCAAGAAAATACTCGAGTTAAAATTTTCAAACCCAAGAGTCTAGAAGTTGGAACGTGGAAGAGGACTGAAGCTAAAGTGCAATGCAAGCAGATCAAGCCAACTTTTCATATGTTTTTTTCCATGTATGCCAATCGGCCGGCTGGTTCCAGCTCAAACCGTCCATCACACTTGAAGCGACCAAGGTCACCATCAGATGATATGTTCATTCGGTATATGAAACCGGGTGGACCAAGGGCGTCGTTTCCGGCAGAGGAGAGACAATCTGTTTGGGATCCACTTGACTACTCATATAAGGGCCGACTAAACATTGACTATCAGTTGGCTGGTCAAAATATGCGACTGAGTGGAAACTATCTGAGTGTAAGGATGCACCCAGATGGAAGCTATCCAAGTGAAAAGATGTGGCCAGGTAGATTCCATCCGAGTGAATTCCATCCATGTGAATTCCATCCGACTAAATTCCATCCGAGTGACATTCATCCGAGTGGATTACATCTGAGTAAAAAGGTGCGCCCGAGTGGAAATTTCATGCATCTAGAAAATAAAAAAGAATGGCGTGTTAAATCACCAAGTGTTGCGGCAGTTGAGTCAGGAAAAAGGCAAGGATAAAATCAATGCGGACTCACTCATCTTGGGCACCAAAACATTCCCCATACAGCAGCCGATTGTTCATAACAACGTAACTAAGACAATACTTGCTATTGAGCCAAAACACTCGGCTAATGACCATGAAGCAAGGAGCATCCACGTGAAGCTGAGAGATCCTAAATACACTCAGCCAAAGTGGTGTCCTCCAGACCTAACGAAGACATAGAAGAGGAAACTGCAGAGGTTAGGGGTCAAGAGATGGCAGAACAAGAGGTCTAGAAGACAAAGGATAAGTTGTTCAATGACACTCGACCCATGGTTCCAGGAAAACAAGTGTGGAGTCCTGAACAAATGCAAGATACAACAGCTTCTACATCTATCACAGCAGCACCCGCACCACCAAATGAGGATGATATAGTTATTACATCGTCTACATCACCTAGTACTTCCTCACACGAACAGATTTCAGAATCAGTGGATACACTTGAGGAGGAGGATGATCTGTTAAACTATGAGTCTACGCTGATTCATGAAGGTATGGATGTCAATATGGTGTACTACTTACCTGCTGAGTTTCATGCTATAGATGAGGAAGGGGAGGTGGCTTAGCTGGACTTTGGCCCTAAAAATGCAATATTTGAGAAGCCAAAGGAACCAGTAACGCATCTAAAACCTTCGTATCTCAGAGGACATATCAATGGATCGCCTCTCACTCAGATGCTTGTCGATGGTGGTGCTGTAGTAAATCTTATGCCTTATTCAGTCTTCAAGAAATTGGGTGTGTCTGATGAAGAGTTGATAAAGACGAATATGGCGCTCAATGGATTTGAAGGTAAAGAGAAAACTGAAGCCAAAGGTGTGATGTATGTGGAGCTTACAATCTGAAGCTAAACTTTGGCCACTATGTTTTTTTCGCTGAAGTGCAAGGTAACTACAACGTCATACTAGGTCGCGATTGGTTTCATTCAAACCAGTGTGTGCCATCCACTATCCACCAATTTTTGATCCAGTGGGTTCATGATGAAGTGGAAGTCATTCATGCGGATAAATCGGCTTGTGTTGCTTTTGCCGATGCATTGGTTGATTGGCAACATCCCAATGCTACTTGCTTGACGGGACGTGACTGATTAGAGTTTGATTTTCTCAGCGCGACCAAGAATGGTTTTGTGCCCATCTCTTTAAATCTGACTGAATGCATAGGCTCGAAGGTATGATATGTTTAAATGGATTCTAGTTCCGAGTGGTTACAAAAATGTCTTGTAAAATATTGATCTAGCGAGAATGATACGTATGAGTTTATAGAGGAGTTGGATGACATGGAAAAACTTGGACAAGGTTTTACATCGGCCGATCCATTAGAAGAGGTAGATATTGGAGATGGTTCAGTCACTCGGCCATCGTTTTTGAACAAAAATTTGAAAGCCGATTGTAAAGCTAAGTTGGTCGAGCTATTAAAAGAAATGGTTTGTTGCTTTGCATGGTAAAATCATGAGATGCTAGGTTTAAGCTGAGAGCTAGTGGAGCATCGATTACCTATTAAAACTGGTTTTAGACAAGTATGAACAATTGATAACCCACAAGTATAGAGGATCGCAACAGTTTTTGAGGGTAGAGTATTTAACCCAAATTTATAGATTCGACACAAGGGGAGCCAAAGAATATTTGTAAGTATTAGCAGTTGAGTTGTCAATTCAATCACACCTGGAGATTAATTATCTGCAGCAAAGTGATTAGTAGCACGTATGATAGTTTCGATGATAGCAGCAGTAGTGACAGTAACGGTAAACGTGATATTGTAGCAGTAACGATAGCAGTAGCAACAGTAGTAACTTAGCAAGAACAATATAAGGTAAATTCATAGGCATTGGATCGGTGACTCGTTGGATGATATTCATCATGAGACAGTTATAACCCAGGGCGATACGGAACTAGCTTCAATTCATAAATATAATGAACGCATGTATTCCGTAAATAGTCATACATGCTTAGGGAAAGAACTTGCATGATATCTTTTGTCCTGCCCACCCATGGCAGCGGGGTCCTATTAGAAACTAAGGGATATTAAGACCTCCTTTTAATAGAGAACCGGAACAAAGAATTAACACATGGTGAATACATGAACTCCTCAAACTACGGTCATCACCGAGAGTGGTCCCGACTATTAACAATCAGGGTTTGCCGGATCATAACACGTAGTAGGTGACTATAACTTGCAAGATCGGATCTAGAACATGGATATAATGGTGATAACATAAACGGTTCAGTTCTGAAATCATGGCACCCAGGCCCAAAGTGACAAGCATTAAGCATGGAAAAGTCATAGCAACATCAATCTCAGAACATAGTGGATACTAGGGATCAAGCCCTAACAAAACTAACTCGATTACATGATGAATCTTATCCACCTTCTCACCAACCAGCGAGCCTACGAAGGAATTACTCACTCCCGGTGGGGAGCATCATGGAATTGGCGATGGAGATGTGTTGCTGATGATGAATATCAAAGATCCCCCTCTCCGGAGCCCCACACGGACTCCAGATCTGCCCTCCTTAGGAAGAACATGGCTTGGCGGCAGCTCCCTCTCATGAAACGCAATAATTCTTTCTCCCTGATTTTCTTCAAGAAATAGGGGATTTTATAGCATCGGTTTGGAGGTCAGTGGGGCCACCAGGTAGGCAGCACCCACCTGGGCGTGCTTGGGGGGGCGCCATGGTGGATTGTGCCCACCCAGCTGCCCCCCTTAGGTCCATCCTGGCTCCAGAGATTCTCTTTTATTGTATAAAAACTCCTCGCAAAGTTTCGTTCCATTCCGAGAAGTTTTACTTCTGCACAAAAACAACACCATGGTAGTTCTGCTGAAAACATCGTCAATCTGGGGTTAGTTTCATTCAAATCATGCAAATTAGAGTCCAAAACAAGAGGAAAAGCATTAGGAAAAGTATATACATTGGAGACGTATCAACTACCCCAAGCTTAAACCTTTGCTTGTCCTCAAACATTTCAGTTGATAAACTGAAAGTGGAAAAGAAAAACTTTTACAAAATCTTTTGCTCTTGTTTCATAAATAGGCTTAAATAGCACCCAGGTTTTCAACAAAGATCATGACTAACCATGTCGACAATAACTCTTAAAAATAATGTTAACTCGTATCAATATCATAAACAACTAGAGAGAAATAATAAAATATCTCAAATAGCAACACGTTGTCAAAACAACAATGATATAATATGACAACAGTGGTATCTTGCTAGCCCTTTCTGAGACCGCAAAACATAAATGTAGAGCACCCCCAAAGTTCAAGCAGTGACTAAATATTGTAATTCATGGTAGAAAAGGCACGTCATGATCCACCCAATATTAGCTATACACAATCCATCAGCATGACAGCAGTGCTCTTAGGTTCTGGCGCTTATTTGAGAAGGTGATGACACAACATAAAAGTAAATAGATAGTCCCTTCACAGAGGGAAGCAGTGATTTGCAGAGGTTCCAGAGCTCATGTTTCAAAATAGAGGTAAATGATATTTTGCGACATCCACCCTTCTCATTCACTTCACGACCATAAGTTATCAATATCTTCCATGCTAAGCACGCTAGTGGCGGTTCCCAAGCGGAAAGGTAAAGGTTATGACTCCATTGGGAGTTTTTATTTGATTATTTGTAAGCCCTTTTCTTTTTGCAGTTTGGGACTGGGCATCCCTATTACCGCCCTTTTCTCGTGCGATGGCAAGTGAATAAACACTCGACCTGAGAATAACCCGCTTAGCATGGAAGATACCGACTACCTCTTGTCGTTCCATGAACGATCCAGGCACACAAAAAGGATATTTATTTGAAGTTTTCAGAGGTGGCACATGCAAATTTACTTAGGACGGCAGGGTAACACCCCATATTTTTTTTTGACTATACACTGCAAGGCAACAGCCTCACAGTTCTTTATTGAAAAGAACTAGAGAAATATAAGAGTACAATTTACAAGAAAAACAAAAAGGAAAATACTTACAAAGAGGTCTATCAGAGGGTAGCTATCCAGGAAACTAAGCTATCTTTATATTTACATTTAATTCTATGGGCCAAAAGAGAAATATCATGTATAAAATTCCTCCTCTAAGATGTAAAGGAAGGCCTCTCATTCCTGAAGATCTTCTCATTCCTTTGTGTCCAAATATTCCATGTAGTAGTGAAGACAACCTCTGTGAAAAAAGGAAAGCCAAAATCCCTCCTAGCAGATAGAGCCAAGTAGTCAGGTTCGGTTCAACAATCCAAGAAATCCCAAGGTAGTTCCAAATCCTTTGACTAAAGCCACAAGCAAAGAAGATATGTGCACGATCTTCATGAGTAGCACAGAGGCATAGAAAACATCTGTCATCCTGAATGATCCAATGACGGCGCTGCATCATATCGCTAGTATTCAAACGGTCCATTAAGAGAAGCCATCCAAACACCTTGAACTTGAGCGTACATGCACATTTCCAAATCTATTTGAAAATGGGATCAACCACCAGGTGGGAGAAGCAAGATTCATAGTATATCTTTGATTTAAACTCCCAAGATTTAGATGGCCCTTCCAAATGTCCTTTCTCTCCTCATCTAGGTTGATCATTGACAGTAGAGACTGAAGTTGAGTGAGCTCAGTGTTAGCTTCCTGCGACAGAGGTAGATGGAAGTGATCATAGACATCAGATTGCTCCATGAAGTCCCTGACTGTGACCTTGTCATTAATCACAAATGAATGAATCCGTGGGAACTGCTCATGCAACATGACAACATTATTACCCAGTTGTCATCGATCAAGCCAAAAGACCATCGTGTTGCCTGCATGCACTTGTGGAACAGCTAACTTGCAGAAGTTGTTATACAAACGCATGACATCATGCCACCAAAAGGATCCACAACTCTGGGTGACTTGTGGCAGTGATGAAGCATAATAGATGTCCCAAATTAATGTGACCCAAGGCACGTCCACCCTGTTAAAAAACTTGAATAGATGCTTGATCAACAAAGCTTCATTTTGAATTCCCAAATTAAGAACACCCAGACCACCGAACTTCTTAGGCCGACAAACCAAATCCCAAACAGTCAATGATTGGCGTGGATTATCTGTGTTATCTCTCCATAGGAATTGTCGCATGATTCTCTCAATCTGTTGCAAAATGCCCTTGGGAAGAGAGAGCGTACACAAGAAATAAATCGGCATGGAGCATAACACCGACTGAAGCAATTGTAGACGACTCCCTTGATTCAGCAGATGTGAAGAAGCAGATAAACGACGCTCAATGCGATCAACCAGGGGCATAAGGTCGTAGATAGTAGGTTTAGAAGTTCCCATGGGTAACCCTAGATATGTGAAAGGCGTAGAGCCAACATCAGAACCGAGCAAACTAGCAGCCCTAGCGCCCTCCTCATCACTCATATTGATTGGAATAAGGTTTACTGAAGTTGACATGCAAACCAGTTGAGGCCGCAAAGGTGTCAAGCATCTCCTTGAAGGCGATGAGCTGATCATCAATCGCAGGTAGGACAATGAGGGTATCATCCGCATATTGGACAATCAGATAATCATTGGAACTTCTTGGGATTGGTAAGGACAAAATGTTCCTGAGCACATCTCATTGACCACTGACTGAAGTAAATCCACTACAATCACAAATAATAACGGAGATAATGTATCCCCTTGACGAACGCCCGATCTGCAGACAAAGTGATTGCCAGGCACCCCGTTTAAGAGCACGGATGAGGAACCCGTAGACAAGATGCTATTAATCCAGCCAGTCCAATGCTCATCAAAACCCTTGCATTGTAAGATTCTAGGGATGGCTTCATGCTCAATTGTATCAAATGCCTTCGTGAAATCAAGCTTGAGGAGCATGATGGGACGCTTAGAGGCTTTACATTGATGAATGTATTCGAAACACCAAGCCAGACAATCTTGAATAGATCGACAACGGAGAAAACCATATTGATTATGATGGATACATCTCAGGATCACCTTTTGAAGACGATTAGCTAGCAGTTTAGTTAAGAACTTTAGACACGTATTGGTCAAAGAGATGGGTCGAAAATCGCCAACCACTTCCAGGCTTAACTTCTTGGGGATAAGAGTAATTAAGGACATATTAAGACATTCCAAATTGCACCTCCCCTCATAAAACTCCTTGACAAGTTGCAAAAAAACCTCCTTGAGAATTGTCCAACACCTTTTTAAGAATAGACCAGTAAAGCCATCTGGACCAGGTGCATGGTCAGATGGTATATATTTAATTACAGCCTCAACCTCAGAATCCGTGAATGGCTGGGATAAATCCTCCACGCCATTAATTCTCTCAATTAATGTGTCTAGATCAAAACCCATTTGAATTCCTTTTGCTTGGCCCATACGCTGGTTGAAATCAGACCAAAACATGCCCTCCAACTGTTGATGATCAGAAACCACCTCACCTACCGAATTCTTCATTGAAGAAATTGTATTCCTCCGGAACCTTTCAGTGGCCATGGCGTGAATTTTTTAGAATTTTCCTCACCAACCTTAATACTTCTAATTGTACAACGTTGCTTCCAATAAACAAACTACCAATGCAAAATATCCTCCAGATGCAGTTTTACAATTCGCCTAAAATTTAATTCTGGCCAACTCAATGGTCTAATCTCCTCCATCTCATCAAAGAAGATAATGACTTTGTTGCAATTAGAAATAAGCGCCTTAACTGTGGACAGATTTAAATGCCAGTTCTTGAGGGCATACCTGAGAGGTTTGAATTTAGAAGATATAGTTAAAGTAGCCGAGGATCTACCCACCGACCTGCCCCAAACCTGAGCAACACATTCAATAAAGTCGGGCAAGTCAATCCAATAATTTTCAAAGCGAAAAACCTTAGCTTTAGGAATGGCAGTGGCAATCATGACCATGCAAGGCACATGATCTGAGGTAGAGCGTGCCAGAGGCAAAACTAAAGTATTGGGATGCTCCGAAGTCCATGCCACCGAAGTGAAAAACCAGTCAATTTGTTCAAGAAGAGTATCAGTTTGCATATTTGACCAAGTGAATTGTCTTCCTTTGATTGGCAGCTCAACAAGGCCCAAGTGACCGATGATTTCATTAAATAGAAAGATATCGTTGACACTACCACAAGCTAAATTACGAGTTTCAAGTGACCACATAAAATTGAAATCACCCAAAAGAAGCCATATATCGTTGCAATTAATGTCAAGATTGTATAGCCACTGGACGAATTCATCACGGGCTGGACCTTGACAAGGGCCATAAACATATACTAGCGTCCAAACTTCGGATGTATATTTGGAGTGGAATCTATTATATAATTAAAACAAGAGTCAAACAAAGCATCACGTTAGTCCACATGTATTATATTATCTTGAGCGTCAATTTTATAGATCAACGGTTTAGATTTAATAGATATAGCGTTACATACAAATATAGGTGCGTACAACAATTGGGCATGGCACGTAAGATTAGTTCACCACATCTTCCGTCAAAGTCATAAGTCTTTCTATTAAAAAATATGTCCTGGACAATTGGAAGTGAACGTACTTTGGCAATTATACAAAGCAAGCATGCCAGCTCCCATAAAGAAAGAACGGCTGGCAAACTCCTAAAAAGGCACGGCCGTTGGAAAAAAATGTCACGGCGGCCAAGTATAAAGAGTCCGAGTGCCCCGCTGCCATCTCCAGTAAAAAAACACGGCTGCCCAGCAACTAATTAAAGGAGGCACGGCCATGTCATCAAGAAGCAAAAGGAAGGGCAGGGCTGCCAACTACGTACAGAAAGTCCAAGCGCCCTGCAAAAAAAAGTGTCTCATCATAATAATACATCTGATGACATCATCAACGATCTCATTTACTGCTTCATTAGCGCTTCACGTGGCATAAGAACCTTTATTTAGTTATGAGTGATAACAAACTTTCTCTACCCTATTTAAGAAGCACATGTGTGTACATACATGACATAGAGTGTGTGACAAACAACTTCCCGATATAATTCTGTTTAATAATAAAGTATGTCTAAAATAGATCCCGCAAAAAAAGTATGTCTTCAATAGGATGTTAGTGGCAATAATTATCTAATGGACAGCTAACAAAAAAATATGTGGACATCTAGGAGCCAAAAATAATTAAAATATTTTTTTTACAAAATAATCATGGCGTGCGTGTGGAGGATATAGCTACTCAGTATAAACCGGCCAGGAGGGTCCGGTTCACCCTTGACTATATTAAAGCCCATGAAGATCCGAAAGATGGCGCTTTACTAAAAGAAGCATAGAAGCCCGAAGCCCAAAGGAGGGTTAGGGCCCATAGTGGTAAACCGCCATGACTATGTAAACTTGTAGTATAAGTTAGGAAAGGAGAGACCGAGCCAGACACTTTGTATGAGTCGGCCTCGGGGCTCTGTCAACCGGTCGGGAGTCAACCTGTGTATACAAAGGGGCGACCCGGCGGCGGTTTAGGGACAACAGACAGCAACTCGAGACTCAGGCAAGCGTATTCCGCTCCCTGATCATTGAAACCCAATCAATCCCATCACAACTAGACGTAGGCTTTTACCTTCATCGAAGGGGCCGAACTAGTATAACTCCCGTGTCCCTTATCCGGTTTAACTCCTTTAAGCTAACCCGTTACGATGGCTCCGCGACTAAGTCCTTTCACAAGGACATCTGACGTGATAATTCCACGACAGGTGGCGCCCACCGTGGGGCTATCGCACGATAGTGTCGAGTTCTTGAAGGGCTGCTCTGAAGGACTTAAGGGGTATGTGATCGGCCGGATGACCAAAAGTCATCGCGGCAAGCTTTACATCGACGACAAAGGATGGGGCCCCGAGGCTGGCTCAATTGAGTATGGGTACCGGGTCCCCTTCGGCGAATTCATGTCTTCATTGGCAAGATCGGCATACAGGGCCCTGAGCCGGACATCTGCACCGACCTCATCGAGACGGCTCAGCATGCGAGTCCAGCCCGGGTTAAGCCCGCCGTGAAGCGTGCGTTCATAGGATGTGTCCATGGGAACGGATCTGAACCGGTGTCTGAGGGCGAGACGGCAGTATATTCCGATGGCGAGTCATCCACTGGCGAAACCGAGTCCTTGTACCATATTCATGGCGGTATGCTCGAGGGAAATTCCGATGGCAACAGTATTCCGGACCTCCTTGAAGCTTCGAGCCGGGTTGCTATTTACATGGCCGGCACGCAGCCTATATTGCAATCTTCATCGACCGCAGCTATGACTACCGGATCAGCACCCGCGGCATGTACCTCGGCACCCTGGCTGGTGCAGGTTCTCTCCGGTTTAATGGACGCTTGGGCGACCTTGTTAACTACGACAGTCATCCCGGATATGCAGGATCAGCACAATGCGGAAGTTGCGAGACTGAAGGTGCAGATTATGCAGGCTAAGGCGGACCTGGTGGCTGAGGATAATAGGATGGCTGAGGAACAGGCCGCTTTGGATGCTCAATCACAACAGATACAAGCACAGAATTACCGGCTCATGCTGGATCAGACCGCGTCAGAGGATGTGTTACGAAGGAAGTATCGGTCGCGCCTGCCACCGGTTTACGAAGGGTTAAATCTCTTTCAGACGCCAGGCGCTGGGCCGAGCAATCCGGCAGCTGCAAACCGAGCCGAAGCGCCTAGGATCGCCCCGGATCAGCCACGAGCAACGGAGCCACCCCGACGGACAGTTAACCCGCCACAGTATGTGCCTACACCACCGGATCACTTTTCGAGCCCCCTGGATAACATGATTGCTGTGGCCTCACGCTTGGCAGCCATTCCAATGGAAGGAGATTCAATAGAGGCAGTTGAGACACGACGGGCGAGAGATCTTCTTCAAACCACCGTAGTGCAGCAACAGGCTTATTCATATAGCCGAGATAGAATCCATTCAACCCCTCGTCCGAGACCTAGTTATAGTAGGCGGATGGACGAACCGGAGGTGTCTAGCAGCGCGCGGCATCGCAATGCTCAGGAGGTAGTGGACCATGGCAGGGCACGAAGGGATGGCGCTTTTGATCGTTATCAACCTGCCCCGGTTCAGCCAACAGTGTCGGTTGACAGAGGCACCGGGCTTGCTTTCAGTTCCTGGGGAGTACCGTTCCTTATTGCGGCTCTCCGTAACATGCGTCTGCCCAAGGATTTCAAGGGACCGCGCAAGGTGCCCAACTATACGGCGGATCAGCCGCCTGAGGCGTGGGTCAAGACTTATGAGATGGCAATGGATATGCTGGATGTGGATGAAGCAGCTTGTGCAAAGTACTTCACAATGATGTTGGAAGGACCAGCCCACACTTGGTTGAAAAATCTGCCAGCTAATTCCATTGAGTCATGGGATCAGTTGAAGGCCCGGTTTATAGCCAATTTTTAGGATACATGCAAACAGCCCATGTCCATTGTAGATCTGGATGCTTGTGTTCAGAGTGAGAACAAGTCCACAACTCATTGGGTGCGGCGGGTCTCAGAAGTTTTGCACTCGTCCGACCGGATTAACGCTGGCCAAGCGATTATCACGCTGGAACGTAATTGCCGGTTTAAGTCACTGAAGGAGAAGTTGGGACGGCTCAAGCGCCACTGCAACGACCTGGGAACCCTCATGGCAGCCTTGGTAAAATATGCCGATTCTGATAATACCAAGGATCCCGATTCTGATAATCAGAAACCGGAGAAGGGAAAGAGGAACGGCAGTGCGAAGGGACAGCGGCACAACCAGGGAGGCCATGGGAATAATGGTAAGCGTAAAGCGGATTCAGATTTTGTGGCTAATGCTAATGTGCAGCGTCGTAGGGGTAAACCGCCCCAGCGTGGTGGGACGATGAATCTGGAGCGTTTGTTGAATCAGCCCTGTCCAAAGCATGGAACCAAAGAGGTCCCTGCAACACATCACTCGAAGGATTGTAACATCATGAAGGAGTTCAAAAATTCTGATCTCTTCCGGTATGATCATGGCCCGTCGGGCGGTTCAGGTCTAGGTTTTCATGGTGGCGGCGGTTCAGGCTCTGGGTTTCAGAATAATCATAGTAAACAGAACAACCAAGGTGGTAATAACCAACAAAGTGGTCAAGGGAATCAGCAGCAGTCGGGTTACCAGAGTCACCCGAAGCAGCTGAATGGTGGACAATATCATGTATTCACCACTAGTCTGTGCAAGCATGATCTGAAGCTACATAAGAGGGCAGTCAATGCGGTTGAACCAGCAGTTCCACGCTATCTGCGCTGGTTGGAACAACCTATCGTGTGGAGTAGGGAGGATCATCTGCCCCAGGTTGACAATCCGGGTCTGCTAGCTCTGGTGGTGGCACCTCAGGTGGGAGGTTACAAGTTCACCAAAGTACTTATGGATGGAGGAAGCAGCATTAATATTCTGTATTATGAGACATTCCGCCGAATGGGGTTGACAGATAAAAATCTTAAACCATCCAATACTGTTTTCCATGGCGTGGTACCAGGAAAGTCGGCATATCCAGTGGGCAAGATTGCCTTGGAAGTTGTGTTTGGGGACGAACATGATTCCCGGTCTGAGACATTGACTTTTGAGGTGGTGAGAATCCAGAGCCCGTATCACGCACTGTTCGGACGACCGGCTTATGCAAAATTCATGGCCAGGCCTTATTATATTTACTTGCAGCTCAAGATGCCGGGTCACAAAGGAATCATCACGGTTCATGGAAGTCGGAAAATCGCTTTGGATTGCGAAGAGAGTGATGCGGCTTACGCTGAGTCGGTTTCTGCTACAGAGGAGTTAAAGTTTTACAAGGAGAATGTTGATCCGGCAGATATGACCCCTCTGAAGAAGCCCACCACTGAGCATGACCCAACCCTACACTTCAATCCGGCTGACGAGACGAAGCTTGTTGACTTTGTACCTGGCGATTCATCCAAGCAGTTCAGCATCAGCACCAATCTGGATCCAAAATAGGAAAGCACGCTCATCGAGTTCATCCGTGAGAACCGGGACATCTTTGCATGGAAGCCTTCTGACATGCCAGGTGTACCGAGGGAACTCGCTGAGCACACTCTTAATATTGATCCGAAGTTTAAACCTCAAGCATTTTCTTCGTCGCTTTAATGAAGAGAGACGCAAGGAAATTGGGAAGGAGGTAGCCCGGCTGTTGGCTGCTGGGTTTATCGTTGAAGTATTTGATCCTGAATGGTTGGCTAATCCGGTGTTGGTTCTTAAGAAAAATGGGACTTGGCGTATGTGTGTGGACTACACGGACTTAAATAAGGCTTGCCCGGCCGATCCTTTTGCTCTCCCGCGTATTGATCAGATCATTGATGCGACGGCATGTTCTGAGCGCCTGAGTTTTTTGGATGCTTACTCAGGGTACCATCAGATCAAAATGGCTGTTAAGGACCAGGAGCCTTCTGCTATGTTTCTATGCCCTTTGGGCTCAAGAGTGCTCAGGCAACTTATCAGCGTTGTGTGCAAAATTGTCTTCACACGCAGATTGGGCGTAATGTTCATGCCTATGTGGATGATATTGTGGTAAAATCCAGGGAAAAGGAGACATTGATAGCTGATCTCAAGGAGACGTTTGACAACCTCCGGGTTTACAAGATGATACTTAACCCAGACAAGTGTGTCTTTGGTGTTCCGGCAGGCAAGATGCTCGGTTTTCTTGTGTCTAACAGGGGCATTGAGGCTAATCCGGAAAAGATCAAGGAAATCACATCCTTGGCTAAACCGACATGTATCAATGATGTTCAGCGTCTCGCAGGCCGGATTGCATCCCTCAGCCGGTTTATCAGTCGTCTGGGTGAGAAGGCCATTCCCTTATATCAGATGCTGAAGAAGACGGATGATTTCGTCTTGAGTGATGTGGCCAATGCGGCCTTTGAGGAGTTAAAACGGCAGTTGATTGAACCGCCCGTTCTCGCAGCCCCAGTTGATCATGAGCCTTTACTATTATATGTGGCTGCTAATGCCCGAGCGGTCAGTGTGGCAATTGTGGTAGAGCGTAAAGAGGCTGGGAAGGAGTATCCGGTTCAACGACCAGTATACTACATCAGTGAAGTTCTGATCGAATCAAAGCAATGCTATCCGCATTGGCAAAAGTTGGTGTATGGGGTTTTTATGGCCAGCCGAAAGCTCAAGCAATATTTTCAAGGTCACCCCATCACAGTGGTTAGTTCTGCTCCCTTGGGTGATATCATCCAAAACAGAGAAGCAACTGGCCGGGTTGCAAAGTGGGCAATTGAGCTTGGTCCACATGGTTTGAAATATGTACCTCGAACAGCCATCAAGTCTCAGGCTCTTGTGGACTTTATCAATGATTGGACCGAGTTGCAAGCACCGGAAGAGAAGCCGGATAATATGTATTGGACTATTCATTTCGATGGATCAAGGCAGTTGGAAGGCTCGGGGGCTGGAGTTGTCCTAACTTCCCCTCGTGGTGATAAAATTTGCTATGTCCTCCGTTTGATGTTTCCTTGTACTAACAATGCAGCTGAGTATGAAGCTCTACTTCATGGTCTCCGTGTGGCTAAAGAGATGAACTTAACTCGAGTTCGTTGTTTCAGAGATTCTGATCTGGTGGCTCAGCAAGTTTCTGGTACTTGGGATTCTAAGGATCCACTCATGGCGGCTTACAGACGTGAGGTAGATATTGTGGCGGGTCACTTCAAAGGATATCAGGTTGAGCATATTGATCGGCGCAAAAACGAAGCGGTAGACGCTTTGAGCCGACTTGGATCTCAGCGTAAACCGGTACCTCCTAACACCTTTTTAGATATCTTGCATAACCCATCTGTTAAATTGCCAACAGAAGAGGATCTGGCTGTTCCTGATCCGGAGGCGCAGCTGGTGGCCGCTTTACACGTTGTGCCGGATTGGACGGTTCCATATCTGGTGTATATGAGCCGGGGTGAGTTACCAAATGATCAAGTCCTGGCCCGACAGATAGTCCGGCGGTCCAACTCCATGGTTATTCACAATTGTGAGTTACACCGCTGTAGCGTTTCAGGCGTATTTCAGCGTTGTGTTTCTCCAGAAGAAGGCCAAGCGATCCTCTGGGAAATTCATGAAGGGGATTGTGGTCACCATGCCGGTTCAAAGTCTCTGGTTGCAAAAGCTTTTCGTCATGGGTTTTACTGGGCATGCTGATGCGGAGGATCTGGTAAAGCGATGTGATGCTTGTCAAAAAATTTCACATAGAGCTCATGTTCCGGCTCAGGAGCTACGGATGATTCCCATCACTTGGCCTTTTGCTACTTGTGGGCTTGATATGGTGGGACCCTTTAAATGTTCCCAGGATAAAAAGACCCACCTGTTGGTGGCAGTTGATAAATTCACCAAGTGGGTTGAAGCGGAGCCTGTTAGCAAGTGTGAAGTGGCTACGGCGGTTCAATTTCTCAAAAAGATTATTTTCCGTTTTGGCTATCCACACAGCATCATCACGGATAATGGTACTAACCTTTCCAAAGGAGAGATGGAGGATTTCTATCAGAGAGAGCACATCCGGCTTGACCTAGCATCTGTGGCGCACCCTCAATCCAACGGTCAAGCAGAACGAGCTAATCAAGAAATCTTAAAGGGTCTTAGACCTCGGCTCATGATTCCCTTGAAGCGGACGCCAGGTTGTTGGGTGGAAGAATTACCTTCTATTTTGTGGAGTATCAACACCACCCCCAATCGATCAACAGGATACACGCCTTTCTTTATGGTCTACGGGGCAGAGGCGGTTCTCCCAAGTGACATACGGCATGATTTGCCCCGGGTTGCTAATTACGTTGAAGCAGACAACGAGCAAGCCCGCCAAGAGGCACTGGACTTGCTAGATGAGAAGCGGGATATGGCTTTGGCACGCTCGGTGGTTTATCAACAAGACCTATGGCGTTATCACAGCCGCCGGGTTAAGACAAGAGCCTTTCAAGAAGGTGACTTGGTGCTCCGGCTTATCCAGGATCAGACCGACATACACAAGTTATCCCCGCCTTGGGAAGGACCCTTTGTGGTCAGCAAGAATCTGCACAACGGATCATATTACCTCATTGACGTTCGAGATGACTCACGCAAATCTGAGGAGGAGACCCGGCGGCCCTGGAACATAGCTCTCCTCCGGCCTTACTACACTTGAGCCATAGGCTCTTTTTAATGTACATATTTTGATAATGTATATATTATCATCAATAAATGAACAACATCCTTGCTTTAAAGCGGGGCCTCTGCTGTTTTTTCTCAAATATGCTTTGAGCTACATGGGGGCTTCAGATGACAAAGCAAAGTACTACCTGTTAAACTGGCTATCACGCCACAAAG
Organism: Triticum dicoccoides; assembly: GCF_002162155.2. NCBI lineage: Eukaryota > Viridiplantae > Streptophyta > Magnoliopsida > Poales > Poaceae > Triticum > Triticum dicoccoides. Next base: position 41,704,310 of record NC_041385.1, read on the forward strand.
CTTGGGAGCTTCACACCCAAAGGGCCAAAGAGAGTTTCTATGCTATGCACAACTCAAACATAGGCACCTAATGAGCACAACTCATCACGTTACTTGTGGGCTGCTTGGTCCAATACCAAGAAGTTTGAATGGACCCTTGTAGCTGGGTATCGACCCACGGCTTGGAAGCCTGGTATATTTACCTAAAACCCCGGGTTAACCTGCCTTCATCAAGTAAGACACTCCTATCCAGGTCATCCTGGCACGGCCCTCCGAACGTTTGACAGTTACTTTCCTTGAGACCCTGCACTTGTCAACGTTAAAACAGTGATTTGTTAGTTGGAGGTCCATCTTAAAAGGCTTTGTTAAATGGTTCAACTCAGTGGCCTGGCAGCCAGCAAAAAGCCTCGAATTTGGGCCTGGCAGCCCCCAAAAAGCCTCGACTACACGGTTTTCATTTTGAAGTTTTGGCTGAATTTTATGTTAAACCGATTTTTTCTTGGCTTGATCAGTCGTCTTCTTAGACTGGTATTCCTTAAACCGGCTTGGTTTGCAACTCCACATTGACAGACCTTAATTTTAAGACCGGAGTTTCTTAACCCGGCTTGGCGTTGACTTCCTGTCAATAGCCCGGATCATCTGGCGTGAGTCATCACCCGGTATGACTTAATCTACGACATCAGAAAATGATGAGATACAAATAATTCAGATCTAGGTTTTAACCCTTATTACAATTCAAGTTGTCCAATCAACTAACCAGGGATCTTATATTACCGGTATGTATAATTCCATATTTTTATGAGTTGATTATCAATCCGGCCTATTCTGGGCATTATGACCCGTCCGGCGGTAAACCGCTAGGACCCTTTGTATTTTTTTTATGCACACAGGAGTTGCATCTTATGATACTTGGAACAAAATTGACATTGATATGGCGGATCCACGCAAAGTATCCCCTGCACGATGGCAGCAGATCATCATAAGTTTTTCCTATCCTATTACACGACACTCCAAGGCCCAAAATATGGAATTGTTCACATGGAATGTTTTTGATATATCAACCGCCTTGACGGATTAAGCTTCCACTACAAGAAATATGTCAACTAGTGACCTTCTGTCAGTGACCCTGGAAGAATTGGTCATAGATCTATGACCATTTGAGACCAATTGGTCAAAAGCTGTTCGGGGGGCTCCAAACCCTAAACCATTGCGACCATTTTGGTCAAAAAGGTCGTAATTTCCTTACACCAAATGGTCACAAAGCAAACAGGGCTGGTCCGCTGCCTTATTTCTAGTTGTTAACGACCAAAATATATGGTCATAGCCTTGTAGATTGTGGTTGGTTGTGATGACTAGGCGCCACCTCATCAGTTTTACTATGTGTCATGTCCATGTGGCAGTTTTTGCCCTAGGTTGTGAAGCAACCTATATTTCTGTCATTCCAAAAATTCCCAAAAAAATCTCATAAATTGTTTGGATCATATCTTCATCAAATATGTCAAAAACCTTCCTTGCCTAGTTCAAAAATAACTCAACAATATTCATTTTCCAATTCTGTTCAGAGCAGCACTTTGTGAAGGAAGTGTTATTTATATATTCTTGATTTCCCTAAAAATTTGTGAAGACGGTCTTCTTAGTAACTGATCATCCTCGGCCAAAACTCATGCCCATTAGCCATGTGCATTTCCCGTACCGCAAATCAAACACTTGGCTGCTTATTCATGTTTAAGCATCGATCGATCGATCGTGAGAATCTTATGTTATAATTTTCTTCCTAGCATCTACCTGGGGAGTGAACAACCCTGTAGACATGCCTAGCCCTCCCAGAACGCATGGCAACACCACGGTAACGCGGTGACCACGCGACGGGCATGCGAGCTTATGCGCTCTAGAGTTGGGGCCCTCAGCCACCTTCAAATCTCGATGTCTCGCCATCAAACCATGTATTTCTGATTAAATAGATACTTATGTACCTAGAAATGATTTTTGGAAAAAATAAAGAGCAAACTATGAGGCACCTGCAGTTCAAATTTGACCCGCTTCCATCTGAATCAGCGGGAATTTGTCTTTTTCACCAGAGGTGGATAAAAACTTCTGACACCCAACCATTTTGTCAATTGTGCATTATATATGGCCTAGTATTTTATAAAATTGATTAGGTCCAATTTTGCAACAATTATTTGGTAGTTCCTTCATAAAAAAACCTCCTTTTGGGCACTCGGAAAATGAAAAATGAATTTTCCGTGCAAAGAAAATGAAAACTTCCTTAGGCAACATTGTTGGGAATTCCAAGATGCACCCTTGTGCACAATATGAGATCATTTGAACAAACTATGCCATGAATGTGGCCATAAGATTGATCATTTGGCTTGAAAGCCATGAATCTTCACGCATGATAGCTCATTTCTGAGAACACTTTTTTAAAATAATTACCGTATTACAAGTTTATTATTTTTCCTGGAAACTTGGTCACATATAATGACACAATGCGAAGGTTGTCGAATATTTTGATTTGTTTTTGAATTTTTTATGCCCGTTTCAAAATGCGGTCAAAACAGCAGGCTTGACCGTTCCTAGCTAGTGGTTGAATCTTGGAATTTTTTTGGTATTTCTATGATTAAATAGATACTTATGTACCTAGAAATGATTTTTGGAAAAAATAAAGAGCAAACTATGAGGCAGCTATAGTTCAAATTTGACCTGTTTCCAGCTGAATCAGCGGGAATTTGTCTTTTTCACCAGAGGTGGATCAAAACTTTTGACACCCAACCATTTTGTCAAGTGTGCATTATATATGGCCTAGTATTTTATAAAATTGATTAGGTCCAATTTTACAACAAATATATGGTAGGTCCTTCACAAAAAAAACTCATTTCAGGCACTCGGAAAATGGAAAATGGTTTTTTCGTCCAAATAAAATGAAAACTTCCTTAGGCAACATTGTTTGGAATTCCAAGATGCACCCTTGTGCACAATATGAGATCATTTGAACAAACTATGCCATGAATGTGGCCATAAGATTGATCATTTGGCTTGAAAGCCATGAATCTTCACGCATGATAGCTCATTTCTGAGAACACTTTTTTTAAATAATAACCGTGTTACAAGTTTATTATTTTTCCTGGAAACTTGGTCACATATAATGACACAATGCGAAGGTTTTCCAATTTTTTATTTGTTTTTTGAATTTTTTATGCCCGTTTCAAAATGCGGTCAAAACGGCGGGCTTGACTGTTCCTAGCTAGTGGTTGAATCTTGGAAATATTTTGGTGTTTCTCTGATTAAATAGATACTTATTTACCTAGAAATGATTTTTAGAAAAAATAAAGAGCAAACTATGAGGCACCTGCAGTTCAAATTTGACCCGCTTCCAGCTGAATCGACGGCAATTTGTCTTTTTCACCAGAGGTGGATCAAAACTTTTGACACCCAACCATTTTTTCAAGTGTGCATTATATATGGCCTAGTATTTTATAAAATTGATTAGGTCCAATTTTGCAACAAATATATGGTAGGTCCTTCACAAAAAAAACTCATTTCGGGCACTCGGAAAATGGAAAACGGTTTTTTCGTCCAAATAAAATGAAAACTTCCTTAGGCAACATTGTTTGGAATTCCAATATGCACCCTTCTGCATAATATGAGATCATTTGAACAAACTATTCCATGAATGTGGCCATAAGATTGATCATTTGGCTTGGAAGCCATGAATCTTCATGCTTGATAGCTCATTTCTGAGAACACTTTTTTAAAATAATTGCCGTATTACAAGTTTATTATTTTTCCTGGAAACTTGGTCACATATAATGACACAATGTGAAGGTTTTCCATTTTTTTTATTTTTTTTATTTTTTATGCCCGTTTCAAAATGCGGTTAAAACGGCGGGCTTGACCGTTCCTAGCTAGTGGTTGAATATTGGAAAACTTTTGATGTTTCTTTGATTAAATAGATACTTATGTACCTAGAAATGATTTTTGAAAAAAATAAAGAGGAAACTATGAGGTAGCTGCAGTTCAAATTTGACCCGCTTCCAGCTGAATCGGCGGGAATTTGTCTTTTTCACGAGAGGTGGATAAACAAATTTTACACCCAACCACTTGGTAAATTGTGCATTATATATGGCCTAGTATTTGAGAAAAATGATTTGGTCCAATTTTGCAAGAAATATATGGTAGGTCCTTCACAAAAAAAACTCATTTCAGGCACTCGGAAAATGGAAAATGGTTTTTTCGTCCAAATAAAATGAAAACTTCCTTAGGCAACATTGTTTGGAATTCCAAGATGCACCCTTGTGCACAATATGAGATCATTTGAACAAACTATGCCATGAATGTGGCCATAAGATTGATCATTTGGCTTGAAAGCCATGAATCTTCACGCATGATAGCTCATTTCTGAGAACACTTTTTTTAAATAATTACCGTATTACAAGTTTATTATTTTTCCTGGAAACTTGGTCACATATAATGACACAATGCGAAGGTTTTCCAATTTTTTATTTGTTTTTTAATTTTTAATGCCCGTTTCCAAATGCGGTCAAAACTGCGGGCTTGACTGTTCCTAGCTAGTGGTTGAATCTTGGAAATTTTTTGGTGTTTCTATGATTAAATAGATACTTATTTACCTAGAAATGATGTTTGGAAAAAATAAAGAGCAAACTATGAGGCACCTGCAGTTCAAATTTGACCCGCTTCCAGCTGAATCAACGACAATTTGTCTTTTTCACCAGAGGTGGATCAAAACTTTTGAAACCCAACCATTTTTTCAAGTGTGCATTATATATGGCCTAGTATTTTATAAAATTGATTAGGTCCAATTTTGCAACAAATATATGGTAGGTCCTTCACAAAAAAAACTCATTTCAGGCACTCGGAAAATGGAAAATGGCTTTTTCGTCCAAATAAAATGAAAACTTCCTTAGGCAACATTGTTTGGAATTCCAATATGCACCCTTCTGCATAATATGAGATCATTTGAACAAACTATTCCATGAATGTGGCCATAAGATTGATCATTTGGCTTGGAAGCCATGAATCTTCATGCTTGATAGCTCATTTCTGAGAACACTTTTTTAAAATAATTGCCGTATTACAAGTTTATTATTTTTCCTGGAAACTTGGTCACATATAATGACACAATGTGAAGGTTTTCCATTTTTTTGATTTTTTTTTGAATTTTTTATGCCCGTTTCAAAATGCGATTAAAACGACGGGCTTGACCGTTCCTAGCTAGTGGTTGAATATTGGAAAACTTTTGGTGTTTCTCTTATTAAATAGATACTTATGTACCTAGAAATGATTTTTGAAAAAAATAAAGAGCAAACTATGAGGTAGCTGCAGTTCAAATTTGACCCGCTTCCAGCTGAATCGGCGGGAATTTGTCTTTTTCACGAGAGGTGGATAAAAACTTTTTACACCCAACCACTTGGTCAATTGTGCATTATATATGGCCTAGTATTTTAGAAAAATGATTTGGTCCAATTTTGCAACAAATATATGGTAAGTCCTTCACAAAAAAACTTATTTTGGGCACTCAAAAAATGGAAAATTGTTTTTTCATGCAAAAGAAATAAAAACTCCCTTTTTCAATGTTGTTTGCCAATCTAAGATGTGAACTTGTGCAAAATATGACATCATTTGAACAAATATTTGATAAGTCTTTAAAAAAACTCATTTTGAGCATTGAAAAATGAAATGAAAAATTTGTATGTAACCAATCATGACCAATTTATATGGTCAAAAAATCTTCAAATTGTTTGGTGCGCTCTGATTGCTCCAAAGGCATATCACGCGGATCATGCATCAACTACCGTTGGATGCTTCTGGATCCAACGACAGCCCTCACCCCCTCACCCTCTCACCAAAACCGTAACTTCCCCGATCCACTCCTCTCCTCCGATCCACTCTCCCCCTCTCGTCCCACAGCCGCCACCCCCCGACCCTCTCGCTCCTCCTCCGTCTCAATCTCTCGATCCCCAACCACCCATCCCCGCCGCCGCCGCCGTCCTCCGTCCTCTCCCCCAACCTCGGTCGCCGATAACCCCTCGCCGGCAGCCCTCGTCCCCCTCACTCTCTCACCCCTCGTCCGTCTCACACACTCGTCCAAACCCTAGCTTCCCTCGCGCCGCACCCGAGCTATGCCTCCTTCCCTCCTCACGCCGCCACGCTCCCACCGCCTCCTCTCTCCCATAGCTCACCGTCGACGGCCTCCCTTCTCCCGAGCGCGCCCGAGCGGGCCCGTCCTAGCAGCCTCCTCCCACGATTCCCCGCACTCGAGCCCGACGAAAGGAGCTCCGCGTGTGGTTTTGCACGCCGCCGCCGGCGCCCGCTCATCCTCGTCCACCTCCTCCTCGCCGTCGCGCCGCCGCCGCCATGTCAGGCTGGGATGAGGACGCGGTCTTCTACAGCGACCAGGCGTAGTTCCCGCAGGGCGACCCCGCCGCCGCCGACATCACCTGCCACTCCTCCCTCCGCAAGTTCAAGGAGTTCCTCCGCGGTTTCACCGACCCCACCGGCGGCTTCCCCTACCGGTACCCCCTCTCACCCCCTCTTTCCTCGCCATATATGGTCGAATCGGTCTAGGCTAACCCGTGGACGCGTTTCTCTGTTTCTAGCGAGAGCCTCGTGCACAACCGTGACCATGTCACCGTCGCCATTGATGACCTCGACGCCTTCGATGCCGAGCTCGCTGACAGGATCCGCAAGGCACCCACGGACTACCTGCCGCTGGTGCGTTGCCCTCTTTGAACTGTCTTTTTTTTGTCTGACGGGCTATCTGAAACTATGTCATGTCTCTCTTTTATCTGTTGATTCAGAGTTGTGTTTAACTCTTCGTGTGGTGGGTTTCTGCAGTTCGAGACGGTTGGGTCAGAGGTTCTCGCCAGCCTTAGGTCTAAGGTCACTGGCGAGACCGGGGAAATGGAGGAGCCCGTCACCGGCGATGTGCAGATCTTCATGTCCTCCAAGGAGAATTGCGTCTCCATGGGATCTATCGATGTACTGAAACTAATTATGTAAATTAGTTGATTCCAGAAAGTTTTAGGAACTCCATGTTGATAACAAACATAGAAAGTTTTAGGAACACCATTTAGAGTACATTTGCTTGCTCTGTTAATTTTTTTGGGTTACTCCATCTTGCTCTGTTAAGTAAAATAAGATATGTGGAGTAGCAGCAGTAAGCTAGACCCTCCATCTTGCTCTGTACATAGTCAAAGATATGTGGAGTAGCAGCAGTAAGCTAGTTACTAATTGAGTCACAGTTCATTTTTGGTACTTGGCATGATCTGTACTCAGTAGATATGCATGTGAATTAGTAATTAGGTATTGCCACATTAGTGAATTTCAGTCTGACATATAATTTGGCAGGTGTACCTTATTCCCTAAAAGAATAAAGATAGAAAAAAGTAATTTAGGTTGGTAGGTACCATTCACTACAACCTAGAGATCACAATATTTTCAAATCTACAGAGTTTATTTTCTTGACTAAAACTACACACTCTAGATATTATGTACTTTATCTTGCACTGAAGTTTTTCTTTGTTGATGAGATTATCTATTACTATCTACTAGTAATTCAAGAGCAATTAGTTGATGAAACGTCTATTTTTGGCGAACTTCAATTATGGCGATTGTGTTCAGCTTGACTAATTCTTTTGTGGGGCATCGAACACTGGCATCTACTAGTAGTGTTTTTCTTCTCTATTAACTAGTTATCTATGCATACCTTATTCTAAAGTGTGGAGTGTCAACTATTTCAGCAGCATCACATATTGCAAGTAACCTCTTTCTGTTTATGGAGTGTAAACAAAATAAGAGCCCACATACACTTGCATTTTTTCTGAACATTTAGCCCGTCCTGTTTAGTCGAATGAAGAAAAAATGCAAGGACAGCAAAATGTGTGTAGATAAACAAATAACAAAAATGTGGTTCCATGCTAGTTGGAACACTTTTCGCTTAAATGATGTTCATGACAGATTTATCCAACCGCTGCACTTTATTGAACAGTTGTTCCCTAGACATGTTGGGTTTTTCAAACCTTCTCTTGGGAGTAATTATATTTGTTAACTGTTGTCCTTTTGCAAGAAAAAGTAAAGATGATGTCCTGAATGAATATAAAAATACTATAACAAGCTCTTCTTTGTCGCATTTAGGAGCATTGCAAGGCACTGCAATTACCTACAGAACAAGAAGGCCATGCTGTATTGTTATTGTAGACCGTGATGATCATGCAGAACTAAATGACAAGTTCTTCTGTACATTGTTCTTTGATATCCAGTTTTGAATTGAAGATGCATCGATCTCTAGCTTCGACACCGTGTCGTGCCCTGATCTGGTGCGTGCAGGCGTTGCGGGCCAAGGACCTGAACGAGATGTTCCCTGTGGTGGACCATGGAGGACGCCGTCTTCATCCCCCTGCCCCGACGCCATTGACGACGCCGTCTTCATCCTCCTGCCCCGATGCCATGAAGGATGCCCCTCCACCACTCCTCCGACGCCACCCAGGTCTTCTTACCTTCAGTTTCTTCTTCTTCTTCCCTTACCCTCCATTCCATTAACTGAGATGTGATGTGGTTTCCTGCCATGAATGAGCAGCTGTAGCCGGATGGATGTAGGACGACCGACCATGAATGAGCAACAGCAACACCCCCATGGTGAGCCCCTCCACCCCTTTGTTCCCCTCTGCTTTCTGTGATGCTAGAGTTTGGCCTCGGTTCCATGGTTGATTACTTGCTAGCCGTCGTGTCTGAGGACCGAGTGTTCGAGCTGATTTGTGTTGTTGGTGGTCATCTAGCTACGGATTTGTTGCTGCAAGTTAGAATGCCTACTGTTTTGTGGTGTAGAAGACTACTAAATTATCTAGTTTTCATCCCTTTGATGTCATGTATGCTACTGATTTGTTGCAGGTAATTAGAATGTTCTATATTCAGTACAAATGTTGCATAATCCATTGGAAGAAATTAGATGGGAATATATGGTAGGTTTAGTACAAACGTGGCTTAATCCATTGGAATTTTTGTTTCCAATGGGACAATCAGAATGTTGTAGGTTTTGTACATGATGCCATGGAAGGTTGTTCTCTGTTGTTGCCTCTGTCAAACTGATGCTACCGTCAAACTGTTGTAGTTTATGATGTTGTTGTTGACCTGCTGTTAATGTTGTTATTGACCGGTTGTTGATGCTGTTGTTGACCTGTTGTTGATGTTGTATCAGGAGAAGAAGGACCCCCTGTTGATTCCCGCAGGATGCGCCCACAACCGCCTCGATGCTGCTGGAAACGCCCCTGGATCGCTGCTGCTGCTGCTGGACCTGACCTGGGCGCGTGGAGGAGAAGCATGCATGCTGTTGGAACAGGGCCTATCACCATTCTGTTGGCCCAGTCCTGATAGGAGTAGGAACAGGGCCTATCACCATTTTGTTTGTGATTGTTATCGAAGGAGCTTCTGGAAAATGTTTGGAGTATCATGTGTAGAGCTTGTAAAGTATATGTTATTTGTACAATAGGAGCTCTGTACTGAATCTAGCTGATAATATTTGGAGTATTATGTGTGTGTTTTCTTTGTGCCAATTTAAATACTGGTTATTTATTTACTGTTAAATTGAAATATGAAGAATATGAACTTGCTAGCTGGGACCACGTACCTGAACCTGACATCTGGGACCCATTTGAAAAAAAACTAAAACTTTCTAGCAGAAAAGGCCACGGCCCCAAAATGAGAAGGCTTAATTGTTGGGCTTGGCCCATCTACCTAGCCAAAATTAATATGAGAAAAAAACACAAATAGGCCGAATTGTTGGGCTAGGCCCATGTAGAAAATCGAATTGGACCGGGCTGAATCTTGTGCCACATCAGCTTGCCACGCTGGATGCCTACATGGACTGGGGAGGCTGCTAGTGACCAAAATGCCACAGTAGGTATATTTTGGTCATAAACGTCCCTCAGCTTTTGACCTTCTGTTTTGGTCACAAAAAGGTCGCAAATGAAAAACTATGACCTTTCAGTGACCAATAGTGGAGGTCACAAGATAGCATATTTCTTGTAGTGTTCATCACCGGGTTGATGTGAAGAAGATGGGCCATCTGGCGTCGGTTCAGCCTTCTCCTCATCCACTGGCTGGAAGTCATTGGTGGTCCAATCAATCTGGGTCAAGGCCTAAAAGACAGCCTCTTCACTTATAAGCTCTGTCGGGTCAATGTCAGGGTCGTAAGTATGCTTACGGTTTGGTGGAATAAGGTTCTGCACTTCAGGAATCACAGCTTCAACCCGTCTGTTGTTTGCATCATAGAAAGATCGGTGAACCGTCAGGTTCGCCTCTTCTGCTAGTTGACTCACCAAAGGACGCATCTCCCTTGTTACCCGTTTGAGGGCGTCATTGTCAAATTCTTTGCCATTTTCTTGTGCATTGGGGAAGCCTTTGGCTATGTCAGCCGGATCAAGATCAGCTATCCATGCCTTGGCTCGAGTCAGCGCCAACAAAGCGCCTGCCCGAGCAGCGGATCGCTTCAGCTCCTCTATTTGCGTTGGCGTCATTGAGAGGTGATCCAGCGTGTCTTTGATAAGTGTTGGTGCCGCATTGTCATATGAAGTTGCGCATATAACCCGTTGAGCGCCGGTATACAGCTGTTCAATCAGTGTATATGCCGCTTTGAGCTTCTTCCGCATGTCAGAACCTAGGTGAGCCATGCGACTCCCTATATCGGTTCAGGAAATGCATGTTAAAACGATGAAATTTCAAAGAGATACAACTTTTGGCAACCACTACTTACCAAATATGGCAGAGGTCATGGCGTTGATTTGGCGCTTCAGTCCAGACAATTCTTCTGTCACCGGTTCAAGAGCCGCTTCAGCAGTCTCCGCCCGCTTCACCAGTCCGTCCTTTTCGGTGTCCTAGTTGGCCCGTTCAGACTTAAACCATTCTTTAAGTTGTTCCATGGTGGTCAAGGCGGTTCTCAGTTCATCCTTGGCCTTGGTGGTTTCTGTTTGTTGAGTTTCAAGATTTGCTCGAAGATCAGCAATTTGCGAGATTTGTTGATTTATTTCACTCTGCAACAATAAGAGAGCATGTTAATATCTTTTCAAAGTTCCAAGCATATAACCAGTTATACCCTCGGCACTTGGGGGCTAATGCGGATCATTTTTTATGCGGGTATTTCAAGTACCAAGGATTAATACAAGTTTTAATCCTGGCACTTGGGGGCTAATGTGTGTTTGATCAGACATAAAGAAAATTTCACTAGTTACCGCATGGAGTATATGAAGTCCCAGTTTGACTTTTTCAAGACAAACCGACCCTTGGGCGCTACAATGCAATGAAGGTACAGAACAAGAAGCAATAATGTTTACCTCATAGCGCTCCTTCATCAGATTTACTAAACCGGCTTCAAAATCGCGGCTTATATACAACCGGTTCAGAAAGCCGGAATAAAGATCTTGAGCAGAGAGATCGGTATAAGCAGACAAATCAGTATTTCCCTTCCCCTTGTTCATGGCAGCAAATCATCCTTAGCAGTGTGCTTTGACAGAGCAACCGGATTACCAGGGGCGTTATATGCAGTGCCCGTAACAATAACGTCATCATCCTTGGTCGGGCTAGAAGAATCAATATTCTGAATAGGACTTGGTACTTTTGTGGAAGGGCTTGGCGGTTTGTTAGTTGGACTTGGCGGATCAGCAATTGAGTCCCGTTGTTCCATTGCTGAGCTTGGAGGAGCAGGAGGATGTGAAGTGTCAGCCTCTGCAGTCGGTTCAACTTCTGGCAGGTTAGCATTACCATCTTGATTCGGCCCAGTAGAGTTGTCCATGGAAACTTCTGGGTTTTTGTCATGATGCTCGGGCGTCTTTTCCGGATCAACTTCAACAGTAGGGTCGCTGGTCTTGGCCTTCTTGCTTAATCGAGCTTTGGCGCTACAACATCAAAGGTTAGAGTATGGTAAACAAATAAATAAAAGTTATAAATTAGGTAACACTTACCCAGCGACAACTTTGAGAGGGGGCAATTGGGTGGTTGACGAACCGCCAGACGAGCTGGAAGAAGCCTGGTAATTCGGGTCAGACGGATTGAGAGGGCATCGAAAGAAACCTTTTAAAGGATATTGTTTTTCAGGAGAACAAATCACCTCTAGACGGCGTTTCCGGGAGGGCGTATCAGCTAAACCGGACAAAGTGATTTGTTGACCACTATGCCGGGTTGTGCGACGTTCTTCCGCTTGCCGTTTCTTCAAAGAAAATTTTGGATCCAAATGAGCAAGGGGGTGAGATGTTTTACTTTCCAGACTATACGGCGAATTCTTTGAACCGGCACAGGATCTGAGTCGGAAGAAAGAAGAATTGCCTCAACATGATCTGCATGGCTGGCCTCAGCGTTATCCTAAAGAGGGTCATTGTCAATAAGATATACGAAAAAGGAGCCAAGTGAGTCAAGTTCTACCTCAGCATCTGATTCTTCCTCCTCCGGCGGATCAGAAGATTCGGCGGTTTTCTTCTTTCCAGGCTTCTTGGTGGCCTTGATTTTTATACGAGGAGCACGAGCCGGTTTAGTCCGTTTCCAGAAAGAGCTGTTGGCCTGAAATTAAGATAGAGAAAGGTTAGTAGACAGTCAATACGGAAGCAAATCAATGAAGTATGTACATGAACTTACTGACGGCGTTTTATTGGAGACGTAAAACGGAGCCAAAACGGTTTGGCTGCATGCAGCGACCGGTTCATCAAGCATCTTCTTTACACATTCGGTGATTTCAAGGTCGGTCATTACTACTTCATGGTATCGTTGAGGGTCTTTTACATTGCCGGTATACTCATGCATCAATCCGAAGAAACCCAGCAGCGGACAAGATCAATGCCAGTTAAACCGTTGGCCATCAGAGCCCGGAGCTTGGCAAGTTGAGCAGCAAAATTCTTCCGTTCTGCGGCGGTTAAACGCGGAGGCATTGGGTGGCCATTGCTAAGCCGATGAGGGCGGTAGCCCGGCAAGGGATTTTCTCCATCAGGACCAGTGTTCCGGCAGTAAAACCAGGTCTGGTTCCAATCTTTAGGATGGCTATGATGTTTGGCATGAGGGAAATCAACTTCTTTCCTTTTTTGAATTGACACACCACCAAGCTCTGTGTAGGGGCCATCTGAGAATTCTGTGCGGCGGTTCAGATGAAAGAAATCCCGGAACAACTCCATGGTTGGCTATTCTTGAAGATAGACTTTGCAGAATACTTGAAAGTTGCATATATTTGACACAGTGTTTGGACTAATATCTTGCGGGTGGAGTTGGAAGCTTGCGAGGACATCCCGGAAATTTTTTGATCCGGGCGGACTGAATCCCCGGTCTAAGTGTTGCATAAAAACAATCACCTCTCCTTCTTGAGGTTGAGGTGGACATTCCGATTCCGGAACTCACCAGTGGAGAGTCCTCTTTGAGGCTAAGGCACCGGTGGTGACATAACCATTGATCTGTGTCTCTATGATCCGGGATGGGACCCAATTGCAGGCAGAAAATTGCTTCGACATTCCGGAAAGAGGAACTGAAAATAAAAGTTCCGGTTTAAGGTATCTAATTCAGTGTTAAACCGGAGAAGAATATTGTGCAAGTTCAGTTGGCGGTTTAAGAGAGGGCTAATGCTATATGGCGGATTGACTATTAAAGGGTTAAACCGCCCGTAGGCAGAATAGCCAGAATTCGAAATTTCTGCAAAGTATTGATAGAAACAGGTTTCACACAATGGTCAAATTTATTTGGATCTACCACACATCTGTAAAGCAGTTTTTATATGAGTTCTAAAGGAGCTAAATAGAGCAGGGAAGGCCATGTACTCTACAGAGGTAAAGGAACGATCTGCTAGCGTTCAAAATGGATGAAGGGTACCTACCGCATGAGATCTACACTATTACTGGGTCAAAAATTGTCGCGGCAGGTTGAAGAACAAAGAAGGATGAAGAACTGTGCGGAAGAACTCGGGAACCCTAGAAACAGATCTAAAGACGGAGGAGAAAGGAAGGCCACTGCAGATCTACTACGGAAGAAGGATGACGAAAGTCTGGTCCGTTTCAGGTTGATGCAGCGGCCTTTTGTTGATGCAGATCTCGAAGGTCACGTACGGCGGCGGAGCTCAAGAGCTTGGGCATCGCGAGGAAGAAGAAGGCAAAAGGGGAAAAGAGAGAAGGGACCTCGGGCCTTATTTATAGAGGAGAGAGTAAAACGGCAGGCGCGGGAATCAAGGAGCCTGAAACGGCAGAACAAGTGCGCCTGTCGCCTCGATTTTCGGGATAACCATTAAGTGAAGGGAATGTTTTTTAATTATTGTTTACAGAGATGATGTCATGATGGACCATTGCTGCGTTCAGAGGATGACGTCACGACGATTTACAAAGTTTCAGGAGAAGACAATATGGCAGTTTACGAAAGTACAAGAGGATGCCTGCAAGGGATAAGGGATATTTGAAGTATTGAAGATTGACATGAACAAATTCAAATCAATCTGGGGCCTAATGTGGAGGATATAGCTACTGAGTATAAACCGGCCAGGAGGGTCCGGTTCACCCTTGACTATGTTAAAGCCCATGAAGATCCGGAAGATGGCGTTTTACTAAAAGAAGCATAGAAGCCCGAAGCCCAAAGGCGGGTTAGGGCCCATAGTGGTAAACCGCCATGACTATGTAAACTTGTAGTATAAGTTAGGAAAGGAGAGACCGAGCCAGACACTTTGTATGAGTCGGCCTCGGGGCTCTGTCAACCAGCCGGGCGTCAACCTGTGTATATAAAGGGGCGACCTGGCGGCGGTTTAGGGACAACAGACAACAACTCGAGACTCAGGCAAGCGTATTCCGCTCCCAGATCATCGAAACCCAATCAATCCCATCACAACTAGACATAGGCTTTTACCTTCATCGTAGAGGCCGAACTAGTATAACTCCCGTGTCCCTTGTCCGGTTTAACCCCTTCAAGGTAACCCGTTGTGATGGCTCCACGACTAAGTCCTTTCACAAGGACATCTGACGTGATAATTCCACGACAGTGCGTCTAATTATAATGGTTGATAATATAAATTAAGCACTTTCTGTTCAAAGTATTCATCACAAGGTCCATTTGAAAGCATATACAGTATGCATGTAAACAAAAATACGTCATCCTTCTCAAAATACAAGACACATAACTAAACATATAGTCAATGTTTTAAATTCTTTACACTAATAGATACAAACATGATTGGTTTTGACATGCAGGAATAACATCATATTGACTACAAAACATTTTTGTGTCATAAGTGAATTAGTTTTTCACATATCTATCTATTATATAATTAACTAAAACGGTAGAAAATGAATGGTGATGATTTGTCGTTTTAGAATTGAATTATTTTAATGGCCAAGATTCGACAATGTATATGCGGCGGAACCAGTCAGCGAGCCCATCTAAAAAAGCCAGTCAACTAGACGTATATCCGTCCAGCACGTACCAAATAGAAATATATACAAGAGTAGCACACATACGTAAGGCCTATTTGTCAAAAAAGAAAAGCACACGTACGGCCTATAAAAAAGAAAACCATGCAAAAGGAAAAGAAGCGGAGTAGCACACACGTATGTATGTGTGTATGTACGAGAGTAGGACAAGGACACATACATGCTACTGATTGTTTTCTATCCGAAGCAGTCAACGAGAAAAACAAAAGACAAGTAGCACATACATACGGACAATTACCTGATTGATTTCCGTTGCATGCATATATGTATCCGCAAGCTCATATAATTTCATAGCCGTGAGGACTGAGGACTTTTGGCAAACCCATGCTAATATAATAAGGCAGCAGAACGAACCATACTGAGCCTATGAACGCTGGAATACCCGACGGATCCGAGGCACGATATATTTAGTGCCTTGAACAGAACCGCATTGTCTTGACACAGAAAAGATTGAAAGACGATAGACAACAGTGGCAAGATTCAGATTTGATGAAAGATGACAGACAACAACATCGTAAAATTCAAATCTGGGTAATATTCGTGTGGACTGCATGTGCCTTTAGACGTAACCATCTTAGCAAGTCTTCGTAGCTTCTTTTGTATGTAACAATATGCATTGATGTGCAATTTTATTTTTGCAGGGGATGTGCATTGTATATAATCAACTCACTTCCCATCGAATTTTATACGTACATTGTCACCACCTTTTGAATTTTCAGGTGCCTAAGAAGTAGATTGATTAAGAATAACACAAGACAATTAAACATGAAATGTCAACCCTTTAACTGGTGAACTTCTTATAAGCATCGATATGAGCTTAAAAGAAAAACATTTATTTATATATATATATTTAACAATATTCTTCATGCATTGTCCGCTATAACTTAATATAAGTCGGTTTTTTAACACTAACATGGTAGTACTATATATTTTTGTTTGTTTGTTTTCTGAGGGCGATAAAAAGTCATACTACTATCTAGAAATATCTGATAGACGCTTGCAGATAAACACTTTGAGTTCATTTTTTTGTAGGGAGACTTAATGTAGAGTTCTATTTATGTATGTGACAACTTCGAAGTTGTAGAATCTATCCAATATCGCGGGGTAACGACTGAAAAATATATGAAATTATTACTTTTAGTACCTTATAAAATATGGCACATGAGGTGAAAAGTTTTACTACTTTGAGTTTGTTGCCAAGAATAACCTACAAGATTTTAGCAAGTTTAGCTAATATACACCGATAAGTGCAAAATCCATTAAGTACAAAAATAAGTGGTATGCATTTAGTAATAAAAACGGATATATATCAAACTACATATGTGCAATGCGAAAACAATACATAGTAACAATATCGAAACCTTTAAGCCATCAACGAAAATGGCACACAGAAATTTGAATATAATGTTTCTAATATCCTTTTCTAGGTTGTTCCTAATATCGTAGTAAATCATTACAGAAAATGATTCCACAACAATGTAATTACTTTATTTCAAAACATAAAAGCATACGACACGCATGGTAGAGAATATTTTTCTCGAAATCGAAACTAATAAAATTATATCTAGCCGCGCAAATGCGCGGGTAACACCGCTAGTTCCACAATGATACCATAAGGTTTTGCCTCAACTAATTTGCCCTCAAAGAAAGAAGAATTCCAAATGACGATCATACCAACAGAAGCACCGACCGAAGGCACATAAGGAAAATTATCAAAACGACAAGGACAAAACCTCCTAATGAACTTGTGATCAATATGCATACACTTCATTTCTTGGAGGCAGACCACGGAACATCCACTTTCGTCAATTTTTTGCTTAACCGCAAGTTGCCGCGCTTCAGAATTAAGGCCACGTATGTTCCAACATAAAACTATCCAATCTTTAAACCCGGACTGATTCATTACAAACTAAAAGAAGTTGCAGCAAAAGTAGATCACACAATGACCTACACAAACTAGCTAAGCAGAGCGATATGACAGAGTTCCATACATGAAAACAGAAATAAAGATAGATGACGTTTAAGACGGTACGCCATGAACCAGAAAGCTGCATGACACAACTAAACATCAGAACTCTTGCTGTTGGTGGACTTAGCAGGATCAGCCACAAGCTAATCCACGGTGATCTTCTCCAGAGAGATGCGCAGGAGAGTCCCAATGCGCTGAAGATCAATAATAGCAGTTGGGGGTGACACAGACGGATTACCATCAGACTGAGACGACTTGATCTTACGCTTCTTCAAGGTGTGAGGAGACCTGTTCTGAGACTTGGTCTGCCTAGGGCCACTGCTTGGCACCTTACGGTATCCATCACGTAAAGCACTGAGACGAGCACTGCGTCGTACCTCAGTGTCCACCAGAATTTTAGCAGTCCTCTGCTTCCGGTCACGTTTCATGGTCACTTTTGGGGCAGCAGTGAACTCAAAAGATTCAGTGGCAGGTTCAGAAAGGTCATCAAAGCAGAGAGCCCTTGCAACTGGCCACTTAACTGGAGAAGTATGGCGAGAAGGGTCAGGCACAGGTTTCAGAACAAAGCTGAGATCAGTACCATTGTAGCAAATATCCCACGATCTTTGTAACATCCCACATTTTCAATTTGGAATGTTATACATAGATCATCATATGCATATCATATTTTATTGCATTTTGTTTTGATCCTAGCAATTCTAAGAAACGCAAGGACCCACGAAGAGAGTTGGGGATATCGTTATTTTCATATTTGAGTTTTCTCAAATTTTGAAAAGAAAGGATCGTTTGGTTTTAATTATTTTTTTCACTAAAATGTTTCTTGTATTAAAATAAAAGAGAGGAGATAAAATGACATCTCCAAAATAAAAGAAATATTGGAGGAAAAATGTTGAATTCAAATAAGTATTTTATTTGGACTTTTATTGCTATTTTATTTGAATTAGGAAAAAATGCATTTTTCAAAATTGCACTAGAGGCCCAAATAAATGTTCACTTTGTCCACAATACTACTAGAGGACCGTGAAAGTTTATTTCAGGATTTTTGGAGTCCATTTAGTATTTCTCTTATTTGTTTTTCTGCTTCATGATTATTTTTTCTAAAAAAAGTGAACCGACCTAACGGGCCGTGTCCAACCCGGACACTTCGCCTGGCCGACTTTATAAGCCGCGGCCCAGCCCCCTCCGCCAGCCCAGCCGCCACCCCCCCCCAAACCCTAGCGCCACCGCCGCTTCTCGCCGTCGCCGCCGTGCGGAGCCGCCTCCGGCGCCGCCTTTCCCCGCCGCAAATGCCGCCGTCCGCCGCAGCCCCTCCGAAGCCGTCGCCGACCGGCTCCGCCCAGACGGAGTAGCCGCCGCTGCCGGAGGAGCTGCGGCCCGACGTTGCCGAGGTAGCCGCCGCCGCCGATTCGGTTTTCTAGGGAAAACCAATTGGTTTCTTTTTTTCGAAACCCTATATCTAGTTTTTATTTATCGGTTCGGTTTTTTTTTCAGTTTAGTTCATTAGCGGACGTTCATCCATACGTTCGTTTTAACGAACATTGTTCATCAGTTAAGCGCAAACAGCAAACGTTCGTTCGTTAGCCTGTTCATCTTGTTTTGTTTTTCCAGGGTTTTTCCGCGACTATTTTCGATCGTGATTTCTCCCCTAATCTTCGATCTAGTATAACTTTTTGCTCGTTTATCCGAATTAGATGAAACAAGAGCCTAGATCTTCGTTTCGAAGCCCTCTTTCTGTTTAACCAACTTTAACAATATTTTGGTACTATAAAATTTGACTTTAGTCTAGATTAGTAATCGGATCTTGTTTCTTTCGTAGTTTGAGTTTTGTTTCTCCGTTTCATTTGATTCTTTTTGCAAACCAGAGTTCTTCAGTTGAACTTTCTGGTTAGATCTTCTTATTGAGTTTTACCCGTGCATTTAGTTGAGTGCTTATGTATGTTATTTTTTGTTTGCGATAAAAATTCCCGGAGTGAGAAGCGTGCTACTACAAGTCTCTAGGTTTTGCGGATCATCAGCAAGGCAAGTAACACTTTAATCATACCCCTTTATTACCCAGTTTTTATGCATTAGTTTCAACCCTCAAACATTGCATGGTTAGTATCTGAATAACATGTGGATTTGGGAAGTAGATGATGAGGTAGAACCTATTGTCCTTATATTATCAAATCTTTGGTAGTTACTTCTACGTTATGCTTAGGATTGCTATGCTATGCTCGTAGACGTGGATTGGGTGAGTGTATCCATGAAAGATGTGAGTATTGTTAATTAATGGTTAACTTAAGGTGGCTACTTAAACACACATCTAGGTGGATTGGTTGCGGGCACCTGGATAATCCAGTGTTATCCTAGGATATCCCGGAGTACCCGTGTGATCATCCTACGGCTCGCCACCCAGGCTCAAAGGGATCATAAGATTGATCATGCTAGAAACTTCCGTGGGCAACGACAAGCTATTATGCGCTCTAGCATAGTTGAGTAGGTTGTGTGACCTCTTTAATGGTAGACTAGAAGTAGGGGATGTAGGTGGTACTGTCTACCCAGAGTAAAGAGTTAATGCTTCTGAATGACTGTGTCTCGGTCATCCGTTTCTCAAACATCATGAAGTGCGAGTAATTCAACGGAGGAGATCGAGTCTTGTGGGGAAAAGTGCGCAAACCTCTACAGAGTTTACAAATTAATCATGGTTAGCCGTGTCCCCGGTTATGGACATCTTGAGTATATGGTTCTTGGATTATCATGTTGATCTCATCACTCTAAAATTATTTTGTTGGGTAATTGATGATGCTTAATTGGGATTGAGTTGGAGGAACCTTCTCCATGTTTAACAACCACCATGAAAGTTAAATAAAATTTATTCCTTTGTTGTAGGGGAAAATTGGCTTTATGCAAAACTGTAACCATAGAGCTTTCCAGCAGCCATATATTAATGTAGTGATAGCATTTATTCTGTTCATTACTCTATGTGTTACCTTGCTAGCATATTCCATGTGCTGGCCCGTTTCGGGCTGCAACATATCATGTTGCAGACTTTTCAGATGACGAGTAAGGTGCCATAGGTCGTTGTTGTTCAATCAGCTATGCCGTCGGAGTTGATGGACTCACTTTATCTTCGAAGCCTTCCGTTGTTATCTTTTGAGACATATTATTGTATAAGTTCTCTTTTGAGACATTCGACGTAATAAGTGTGTCACTAAAACTCTGTTAAAAATTCTCAAGTAATGTGCGTGTCAGCATTACCGATCCATGGATGACACTAATGCACAGAGACTGGACTGTTTGAGGTCTGGTCGCTACAAGATGGTATTAGAGCACACGTTGACTGTAGCACACGACCACTAAGATAAACCATAGGCCGCTCTTCTCTACTCATTTCTGACTCCTCTCCCTTTTCTACTCTATAGGATGGCAGACTCAAAGAACAAGTTTACACAACCGGATGAAGATACACCTTTTGGACGACACTTGAAGAAAGTCACTAGGTACCTGAACATAGGAATACCAAGCTTCACCAGGACCTACATCGCCACTTTACTAGAAGAGGAGCGTTGGATGATTCAAGTTCAAGTTCCCGGAAGGACGTTCATGCCAGTCACTGAGCCCATAGAGTTTTCCTTTGATGAACCAACCTGGAGTCTAGGAAAGAGCATGGCAACCCACATCGCCATGGGGCACATTGGAGAAGTTTATCACAAGGATCTTAAGGACACTATCTACCAGATATGTGGGCGCCGAGATGAGTAATGGGAGATGATCAGCACCAGGAGGGATAGGTCCATTGCAGCTTTCATCCAGGAGTTAAACCAACACATTCGCCGCCAGGAGAACCAGATGTGCGCAGGCTTGATAGATCTGAAGAAAGCAATGATCAAGATTTCGGATCTAGAAGAGGAACTCAAGTCTACACGCGATGGATATGAGGAGGAAATGACGATAGTGGTGGAGAAGAATGATGACCTGACAAGGAAACTAGGAGTGTTCATGGGAGACCCCGCGCCATGAGGAGATGACAACGATTCCAATGAGTACTCATCATTGATGACACTGACTCAGACCCCGAGGATAGCGATGAGGACTATGTTCATGAAGCTGGGGCAGATATCATGGAGTCTTCCACTGATCAAACTTTCTAGTCGACCACCATGTCAGTAGTAGTATTCCCCCATGTATATAGTATAGTCCAATCACTTTTGTAACGATAGTTAGACCGATTGTATGCCCTGGTTTGAACTGATTGAAGTGATAAGATTGTGTTTGTCTCATGAGCATATGGGTAGTGTTTTCCCCCTAGATCTCATTCTATTCTGTTTTCTCACCTTTTCTAAACCTATCAGATGCCTTTGAGACGTGACAATGGATTTGCCTTCCCACCGGAGCTCACTCAGTTGATCCAGCAGCAGAATACCTTGATGCAGCTTTTAGTTCAGAATCAGAATCAAGGCAACAATAACAACAACAACCCACCACCACCACCACCACCTGGTGATCACCACCATCCGTCGATGTTCTCCAGTAGAACCGAGCCGATTGTTGCAGACGATTGGCTCCACAAGATTGGAAGGGAGCTGGCCACTGTAGGATGCACAGATGCGGAGAGAGTGCATTTTACCGCACATCAGCTTGATGGACCCGCAGCATCATGGTGGGAGAATTTCACACCCACTTACCCATTGACACTATTACATGGGATCAGTTTCAGCAGGCTTTCCGCATTGCCCATGTTTCAGCAGGAGCTATGGCCATGAAGAAGCGCGAGTTTCACAACTTGCACCAAGGAGGACGCACAGTGGGCCAGTAGGTGGATGATTTTATTAAGTTAGCACGTTATGCCGCGGAAGACGTTTCTACAGATGCTGCTAAGCAGGAGAAGTTTCTGGAAGGACTGAATGATGAGTTGAGCATGCAGTTGATGGTGGCAACCTTCAACAATTACCAGGATTTGGTAGATAGAGCTCTTATGATTTAAGGGAAGCAACAATAGATAGACAGCCGCAAGAGGAAGTATGGACAAGGGAAGTACAATTCTGAAGCTCAGCAGAGACCCTGTTTTACCGCGAACTTGGGAGGACACATTCACCATAACCATGGAGGCCATAATCCCAATGGAGGAAGTTTGCATAATCATAGTGGCTCCAAGAATGGGAATGGGAATGGCGGAAGCAACGGTCAAAACCATTCCAACCCAGCAACACCTGCCAAGAAGGATCTAAGTCACAATACTTGTTTCAAGTGCGGGAAGAATGAACATTACGCCACAGAGTGTTCTGAAGCAAAGAATGGAAATGTCAATGGAAGCTCCGGGAAGAAGCCCAACTCTTGCAATAGGGGACAGGTGAACCACGTTAGCGTGGAGGAGGTTGAAGCGCAGCCAGATGTAGTTATAGGTAAGTTTTTTGTTAAGTCATTTACTGCAACCGTTCTTTTTTATACTGGCGCATTGCATTCATACATATCAAGGGGATTTGTGGATAAGTATAAGTTACCAACCCAAGACCTTAGGTCACCCATGTTAGTAACCTCGCCAGGAGCAGAGTATATGGCCAGCCTATGGTGTGATCGGTTACCTTAAGGATTGGTAACTATGTGTTCCCCTCAGACCTAATTATATTGGAGTCACAAGGACTGGATGTAATATTAGGCCTGGATTGGTTATCACGGTATGGAGGGAACATTGACTGTGCCAGTAAGTCGATTATGCTCATCAACCCAGAAGGAAGAAGGATTAAGTATGTATCCCGGCATGTGCCGAAGAGGACTCAAGTGAATTCCTTATCAGGATTTGTACATGAGGAAGTATCAATGGTGAAGTATTTCCCTGACGTATTTCCGGAGGAGTTGCCAAGCATGCCACCGGATAGAGACATTGAGTTTTTGATTGAGCTTTTGCCAGGCACCAGGCCAATATCAAAGAGACCATATCGGATGCCCGCGCAGGATTTGGAGGAGATTAAGAACCGGATTAAGGAGTTACTGTATAAGGGTTTCATTCGACCAAGTTCATCACCTTGGGGATGTCCAGTACTTCTAGTGGAGAATAAAGATGGATTGTTAAGGGTGATTGTTGATTATTGTGCGTTGAATGAAGTGATGATCAACAACAAGTACCCGTTGCCGATGATCAATTATTTGTTTGACCAGTTACAAGGAGCTAAAGTGTTTTGCAAGATCGATTTACGATCAGGATACCACCAGCTGAAGATTTGAGAGCAGGATATGCCTAAGACAACTTTTACCACAAGGTACGGGTTATATGAGTATACAGTTATGTCATATGGTCTGAATAACGTGCCTGCCTATTTCATGAACTTGATGAACAAAGTTTTTATGGAGTTTTTGGATAAGTTCGTCATGGTGCTCATTGATGATATATTGGTCTACTCGAAGAATGAGGAGGAACATAAGGAGTATTTGCGTTTGGTTCTCGAGAAGCTCAGGGAACATCTGTTATATGCCAAGTTCAGCAATTGTTAGTTTCGGTTGAAGGAAGTTGGATTCCTGGGACATGTTATATCTGGAGAAGGAATAGCAGTAGACCCCACCAACATTGTTTCTCTGACTAAATGGGTAGCACCCACATCAGTTGGAGAGATCAGGAGTTTTCCTGGACTCGCAATATATTACCGGAGGTTCATACAGAATTTCTCCAAGATTGCAAAGCCCATGATAGAGTTTTTGAAGAAGGACACCAAGTTCAAATGGACTAAAGAGTGTGAGGCTAGTTTTCAGGAGTTGAAGAAGCATTTGGTTACAGCCCCAGTGTTGATTCTTCTAGACCAACGTAAGGATTATCATGTGTATTGCGACGCTTCACGTCAAGGACTTGGAGCAGTGCTCATGCAGGAGGGAAGAGTTGTTTCATATGCTTCATGACAGCTTAAACCTTATGAGAAAAATTGTGCTACTCACGACTTGGAGTTAGCAGCGGTAGTGCATGCATTGAAGACGTGGAGGCACTTTCTCATCGGAAATCACTGTGAGATATACACGGATCATAAGAGTTTGAAGTATATCTTCACGTAGAAGGAGTTGAATCTCAGGCAGAGGAGATGGTTGGAGCTTATTAAGGATTATGATATGAAGTTGCATTATCATCCCGGAAAGGCTAATGTAGTAGCCGATGCGTTGAGTCGCAAGAGTTATGTCAGTACACTCATAACCGGGGATTTACCCAAGGAGTTAGCAGAGGATCTTCGCGAGCTATGTTTGGAAATAGTTCCGAGAGGTTATATAGCAGCATTGGAAATTCATTCCACTTTGATGGATAAGATCAGAGAAGCTCAGAAGACTGACAAGGAGATTGTCGAGATAAAGGAAAGGATGAGAAAAGGAAAGGCCAAAGGATGTTGTAATGATGAGCACGATACTTTATGGTTTGAGGATCGCGTATATGTTCCTAATGAACCCGAGATCAGGAAGTTGATTCTGCAGGAGGCCCATGATTCTCCGTATTCGATTCACCTAGGAAACACCAAGATGTATCTCGATTTGAAGGAAAGTTTCTGGTGGACCGGAATGAATAAGGATATTGCGGAGTATGTAGCAGTATGTGATGTATGTCAGAGAGTAAAGGCCGAGCATCAGTAGCTAGCAGGATTGCTACAGCCATTGCCGATACCCGAATGGAAGTGGGACAAGCTTGGCATGGAATTTATCACGGGATTTCCCAAGACTCGTTCAGGCTATGACTCGATATGGGTTGTAGTCGATCACTTGACAAAAGTAGCCCATTTCATCGTAGTGAAGACCACCTATACAAGTGCGAAGTTTGCAAAGATATACATGACCAGGATCGTATGTCTGCATGGAGTTCTGAGGACCATTGTATCAGACAGAGGAACCCAGTTTACCTCAAAGTTCTGGAATCAGTTGCATGAAACTTTGGGTACTAGGCTAGAGTTCAGAACAACCTTTCATCGATAGACAGATGGACAGACCGACAGAGTCAATCATATTATAGAGGACATGTTGATAGCTTGTGCGCTAGATTATGGATCTAGTTGGGACGACAATTTGCCGTATGCAGAATTCTCTTACAACAACAGTTATCAAGCCAGTTTGAAGATGGCCCCTTTCGAAGCCTTGTACGGAAGGAGGTGTAGGACATTGCTATTTTGGGATGAAGTTGGAGACCGTCAGTTGTTTGGACCAAATTTGGTTAAGGAGTCGGAAGAGAAGGTTAAACTTATTCGCGATAGACTCAAAGTAGCCCAATCCAGGCAGAAGATTTATGCGGATTCTAAACGCAAGGAGACAGTTTAGAAGTCGGAGACAGAGTATATCTTTGTGTGTCCCCACTTCGAGGAGTTAAGCATTTTGGAGTTCAGGGAAAGTTAGCACCACATTTTGTGGGACCATACAAAGTTTTGGAACGTATGGGAGAAGTTGCTTATAAGCTGGAATTGCCAGACAGATTGCTAGGAGTTCACGATGTGTTTCACATATCACAGTTAAAGAAGTGCCACACAGAGATGGCCGAAATTCCTCTGAGAGAATCAGTGCCACTAGAAGCGATTCAGTTGGATAGTGATTTTACCTACGAGGAGAAACCAGTGAAGATTCTCGAGTTTGCCAGCCAAGTCACACACAACAGAGTTATCATGTTTTGTAAAGTTCAGTGGAGCCACCATACCGAGGAGGAAGACCTACGGAAGGACCACCCGCACCTATTTTCTAGCCAACCTGAATCTCGAGGGCAAGATTCATCTTAAGGGGGGTAGGTTTGTAACATCCCAAATTTTCAATTTGGAATGTTATACATAGATTATCATATGCATATCATATTTTATTGCATTTTGTTTTGATCCTAGAAATTCTAAGCAACTCAAGGACCCACGGAGAGAGTTGGGGATTTCGTTATTTTCATATTTGAGTTTTCTCAAATTTTGAAAAGAAAGGATCGTTTGGTTTTAATTATTTTTCTTACTAAAATATGTCTTGTATTAAAATAAAAGAGAGGAGATAAAATGGCTTCTCTGAAATAAAAGAAATATTGGAGGAAAAATGTTCAAATCAAATAAGTATTTTCTTTGGACTTTTATTGCTATTTTATTTGAATTAGATAAAAATGTGTTTCCCAATATTGCATTAGAGGCCCAAATAAATGTTCACTTTGTCCACAATATTATCAGAGGACCGTGAAAATTTATTACAGGATTTTTGGAGTCTGATTAGTATTTATTTTATTTGTTTTTCCGTGTGAGGATTATTTAAAAAAAAGTGAACCGACCTAACGGGCCGTGTCCGACCGGGACACTTCGCCCGACCGGCTTTATAAGCCGCGGCCCAACCCCCGCCGCCAGCCCAGCCGCAACCCCTCCACCACCGAACCCTAGCACCGCCGCCGCCATGCGGAACCACCGCCGCCGACGCCGTTCCCCGCCGCCAACGCCCCCGTCCGCCGCCGCCCCGCCGGAGCCGCCGCCTTCCGCCGCCCGCCCCGCCGGAGTAGTTAATTAGCGAATGTTCGTCCGTACGTTCGTTTTGACGAACGTTGTTTGTCAGTTAAGGCAGACAGCGAACGTTCGTTCGGTAGCCAGTTCGTCTCGTTTTGTTTTTCCAGTGTTTTTCCGTGATTATTTTCGGTCGTGATTTCTGCCCTAATCTTCGATCTAGTATAACTTTTCGCTCGTTTATCCGAATTAGATGAAACAAGCGCCTAGATCTTCATTTCGAAGCCCTCTTTCTGTTTAAGTAACTTGAACAAGATTTTGATATTGTAAAATTTGACTTTAGTCCAGATTAGTAATCGGATCTTGTTTCTTTCGTAGTTTGAGTTTTGTTTCTCCGTTTGATATGATTCTTTTTTCAAACCGGAGTTCTTCAGTTGAACTTTCTGGTTAGATCTTATTATTGAGTTTTACCCATGCATTTAGATGATTGCTTATGTATGTTATTTTTTGTTCGCGATAGATTTCCCGGAGTGCAAAGCGTGCTACTACGAGTCTTTAGGTTTTGCGGATCATTAGCAAGGCAAGTGACACTTTGATCATACCCCTTTATTACCCAGTTTTTATGCATTAGTTTCAACCCTCAAACATTGCATGGTTAGGATTTGAATAACATGTGGGTTTGGGAAGTAGATGATGAGGTAGAACCTATTGTCATTTTATTATCAAACCTTTGGGAGTTACTTCTACGTTATGCTTAGATTTGCTATTCTATGCTCGTACACGTGGTTTGGGTGAGTGCATCCATGCTAGATGTGAGTATTGTTAATTAATGGTTAATTCACTTAAGGTGGATACTTAAATACGCATCTGGGTGGATTGGTTGCAGGCACCTGGAGAATCCAGTGTTGTCCTAGGATATCCTGGAGTACCCGTGTGATCATCCTATGCCTCGCCACCTAGGCTCAAAGGGATCATAAGATTGTTCATGCTAGAAACTTCCGTGTGCAGCCACAAGCTATTATGGGCTCTAGCATAGTTGAGTAGGTTGTGTGACCTCTTACAGTGGTAGACTAGCAGTAGGGGATGTAGGTGGTACTGTCTACCCAGAGTAAAGAGTTAATGCTTCTGAAAGATTGTGTCTCGGTCATCCATTTCTCAAACATCATGAAGTGCGAGGAATTCAATGGAGGAGATTGAGTCTTGTGGGGAAAAGTGCACAAAACTCTGCTGACTATACAAACTAATCATGGTTAGCTGCGTCCCCAGTTATAGACATCTTGAGTATCTGGTTCTTGGATTAACATGTTGATCTCATCACTCTAAAATTAATTTTGTTGGGTAATTGATGATGCTTAATTGGGATTGAGTTGGAGGAACCTTCACAATGTTTAACAACCACCATGATATTTAAAAAAAATTTATTACTTTGTTGTAGGGAAAAATTGGCTTTATGCAAAACTGTAACCACAGAGCTTTCCACCGGCCATATATGCATGTAGTGATAGCATTTATTCTGTTCACTACTCTATGTGTTACCTTGCCAGCATATTCCATGTGATGACCCATTTCAGGCTGCAACATATCATGTTGCAGACTTTTCAGACGATGAGTAAGGTGCCATAGGTCGTTGTCATTCACTCAGCTATGTCGTTGGAGTTGATGGAGTCACTTTATCTTCCAAGCCTTCTGCTGTTATCATTTTCAGATGGCCTTAAGCCATATTATTGTAATAAGTTCTCTTTTGAGACATTCGATGTAATAAGTGTGTGATTGAAACTCTGTTAAAAATCCTCAAGTACTGTGCGTGTCAGCATTACCGATCCAGGGATGACACTGATGCACAAAGACTGGAGTGTTTGAGGTCTGGTCGCTACAATCTCTTAGCTAGCAAGAGAGACCCAATTTTAGACTTAAACACAAACTTTGGAATCTCAGCAATGCACAGGGACGGCATTGTCTTCTCAAAAGTGCGTTGCCACTACATGGCAGGAGGCAAGACAGGCCCGAAGGTAGTGAACACCTTCCCAATATGCAGAGGAGGTTGTTGTGGTCCCATTGGGGGCTAGTAAATTACCACATCCGCAACATCAGGTACATTATTAACTGAATCATCAGAAACTTGCAGAATGATTGACTCCTGGGACTGAACTTCCTCAACCTGCTCCTGTTGAACATCATCATGCACTAGTTGGATATCTTCCCGTGGCGGCTCATTGACAGATGGTGGCACATCGTTCCACCCAAGCTCTGGGAACTCCGGCATGACCCAGTTATGGTTCTCGAAATGCATATTTCCAGGCAGAGGATGGGTGTTGCCATCGAAAGGCATGGGATCCTCATTGGCAGGCAGAATATCAGCAAAAGCAGCAGACATAATGTAAACAGGGGCAATCCAAGATATCCTAGCCCCACCAAAATTAGTGTATTCGCGGTAAACCACGTCCCTTGGCACAAGAGATGGAGCCAGAAACGACACATAGGCCAAAGTGCGGACGCACATCGGATCATCTTGGTGCCAATGGTGGAAACGGCCGTAAGTGCTAACGGCGTCAGCAATATACTGTGCGAATATATAATCCAAAGGTACACCTAACATCATGATCCAGCCACGACGAAAACCCTGGGTGGCTCTGTAGTTTAGACCATCATCATGTGGAACAAAACAAACGAATCTATCATTGCCCAGATCATAGGAGGGTGATCAACTAAAGCTTGCCTAGCCACAGCACTACGAAAGCGGAAGAGCCCAACCCGTTGAATCCATGACTGGGCCTCCAAAACTGCCCTCCCAAGAGTGTTAACAACAAAGTCACTGACCATGTTACGGAAGATGAGAATCTCCTCAGGAAGTGGAGCCGGCTCGATGATGGCGATGGCGAAGTCCTCATGCTGACGATCTGGAGCCCTCGCCGGCGAGAAGAATGTGCGGGGAAGGCGGAGTGAACCGCCCCCGATCACTTCAAAGCCTGTAGGAGCAAACTTCATAGGGTCAAGAGGAAAGTTGTCCATTGATGGCGACCAATCGGAAGTAGGGTGGGATGTGGAGCTCAATCTGCGGTGTGGCAATGGGGAGGTGTGGTCGGCGGTGGCGTGGTGGGCGGTGGAGGTGGGGTTTTAAGCGGTTGCTCTGCGGGCAATGGCAGAGATGATGGGGTGGCAGACTTGACGGGACTGGGCAATGACCTAGTTTTACATGCGAGAGCAGAAACCGAGGCGTCGGGTGTAGATATTCCTGCTGACCGACCCGAAGAGCCTGCATTGACCCGCGGGACCCACCTGTAAGTTGGAGATGGGGTAGAATCCGAATAGCCCTTGGCCAGGTGACCCAGCCAAAAGCATATGCGGCACCTAACTCGACTAGTACACGAGTTGGTTAAATGCATCATAGATAAGCAATTCTGACACTTCCAAACTTTAAACACCATATCATTAATAAGATCATTAAACCTGTCAGAATCAGTAGAGGAGTCCTTACAAGATTATCTTGGGGAAACTCGTTGCGTGAGGCAACATGAGACGTAATATCCTCATCGCGCAAAGAACATGGAGATTGTACTTCACTTGAATTGGGCCATGTCAACTACATGGGCTGGAGATCCAGGCCCACCAGAGTCAATGCTGACGTTGGCCCCATGCACATGCAGATTCACGTCAAACCAGTTGGAGCGGCCACTGAATTCCCATCCGAAGATGTAGCACGAATGTTAACCATTCCAAAAGTGATGGGTGGCGATGCCACCGTCCACTAGAACTCAGTCATCATCGTCGAGGGGAGAATGACTTTCTCACGAGCCGAAAAGGAGTAACCAGCCTCAACAAGTGTATCAACACATCATTGCGTAGCTGGGTATCTATAGCCCTTGCAAACATCATATTATTGGAATGTGGCAAAAGAAAGTTTCTTCTTTGTTGATGATCCAGAATACAAAGAAGATTTCCTAGGAGGCTTATCTATGGCAATCATACCAAGGGCAGCACGCCTTTTGGAAGGACTGATTAAAATCCACTCCGCATCACATTCTTTCTTCCAAATGATAAATTCTCGTTTCCAATTAGGGTCGCCATTTCCCCACAGATGGAAGTGACATTTGAATTGCGGCCAGGCAAACAGACGTAATTGAAGAA
Source organism: Triticum dicoccoides (assembly GCF_002162155.2). NCBI lineage: Eukaryota > Viridiplantae > Streptophyta > Magnoliopsida > Poales > Poaceae > Triticum > Triticum dicoccoides. The sequence continues at coordinate 41,735,218 of NC_041385.1, forward strand.
TAAAAATTCCAACTCGTTTCCAAGAAACAATGAATGAAAATACCTTGTCTTTAGTGAGTTGAACAGACAAATCAATTGCAGATCCACCAATAGCTGATTCCAACGCCGCCGCCACCGAATCATCATTGAGATGGAAAATATGCCTGCTGAAAGACACTACCATAATGAATCGGCCTGTGTCATCCGTTGGATGGATGCATTTCCCACAAGATCTGAAAACCTAATCAGCAAAAGCTAGTCCTTTGGAGAAATCCACATCCAAAGTTGATCCACCAAGAGAACCCATATGAGATGGGTATGGGAGGGCAGATCAGAGAACACCGTAGGAGATGAGTGTAAAGAAGCCAAGATTCACTGGTTGGAGGGGGAGATCGCCGGAGAGCCTAGGGCGTGGGTGGGAGGGGAGGTGGGAGAGCCATCCATAATAGCTAACCATGTTATCATACCTCGGTAATACCGCATATAGGTAGGTATGGTGGACTCATCTGGAATAACTTTGGGTTTTAGGTTTTTGATGTAAAAGCAGAGTTCCCACTTAGTACAGCCAAAGGCTATAAAATAGGTTGAGAAGCGGCCAGCTAGAGAGCAACAACGGTCATGAACATGCATTATGCATAAGTAACATTGGATACTAGCATGAGTACAATATGAACACCATGAATATAAATATCATAGAGGCTATGTTGGTTTTGATTCAACTACATGCATGAACATGTGCCAAGTCAAGCCACTCGAACATTCAAAGGAGGATATTGTATCATCATACTACATCACAATCATTTTAACACAATCTTGATATCCAAGATAAATCATTATTAAGTTCTAGCTACTCATGCATGGCATGGGAAACTATAATCTCTAATTGTCATTCAAACATATTTAATCATAATAGGCTGAAGCATGGATACTAGGTTAAACATATTTACAAAAACAGAACAAGTCGAGTCCATACCCATTTCTCTCTGCCATGACCAGTTCATCTAATATCGTCATTATTCCCTTTCACTTGCATGACCGAATGATTTGAAAATAATAATAGTGCAAGAGTGTCGTGGACTAAGATGTAATCTTAAAACATTTTATTCAAGAGGAGAAGACAAGGTAATATGGGCTCTTTGTTAGATCAACATAATGCAAATGAGAGCCACTCAACATTTTCATCGTGGTCTTCTCCTTGGTAAGTCTCGATAAAAAGAAAAGAAATTGAGAGAAACACACTGAAATATTTTTGGAGTTTTTGTTTTTCTGAAGGCAAGCAAACAAACACAAAGAGAAAAGCAAAAACGAGAAAAACTATTTACACGGGAAAGCTCCCAACAAGTAAAAAAAGAACAAGGAAATATTTTTGGGTTTTCTTTTAGTGATACAACAACTTAAACTAGAAACAAAAATAAAAAAGAAGCAAGAAACATATTTTTGGATTTTCTCAAAGTATTTCAAACACACAAGAGTAAAGCAAGAAAAGTAATTTAAGCATGGATGATACAATGAAAAAGTGTGGACACTGACAACTGGAATAAAATGTGTGAACATGAATGTAATGTCGGTGGGAATACGTACTCCCCCAAGCTTAGGCTTTTGGCCTAGCTTGGTAATCACCAGTCGAAGAAGCCATGAGGTCCAATGTTGAAGTGCTGGGGAGCAGGCACCATAGGGTCCCACTGCTGGGGCTCCGCTTGTGCCGCCTCCAGGTTGTTCCGGTAAGCGACAATGTCCTCGGGCATAACTATGTATCCCTTCCTGGAAACATAATCAAACAAAGCAAGTGCGGGAAAGGGGATAACATCACGAGTGTATTCACTAAAAACTAAATTTTAACGCAAGTCAAGATCAGGGCGATCGACAGCAAGGAAATGATGGTCCAACATAGATGCTCTGTCAAGGTAAACCTTGGGAAAGGGGTGATCATGCTGGCGCATCTGCATATTGAAGTGAGTCGCCAAACGAGTAGTGTAAATGCCCCCATGTATTTTACCCTTGAATCTGTTAAGGTGGAGGCGACGCGCCACAATAGCTCCCAAGCTAAAAGTGCTGTCGCCATAAAGTGCACGACATAAAATAGCAAAGTCCGGGGCGCTAAGTGAACCCACCTTCTCTCTCGCTAGCAAGCACTTTGCGATAAATAAAGCAAAAAAATGCTCGGCAAGAAACTGCAAACTAGAGGCAGTGGTGCCCAATACTCCTCTCTCATCCCCGACTTTCAGAGTACGGTAAAAAAATCAAACTCTAAGGGCCTAGGTGTTGGGGAACGTAGTAATTTCAAAAAAAATCCTACGCACATGCAAGATCATGGTGATGCATAGCAACAAGAGTGGAGAGTAATGTCCACGTACCCTCGTAGACCATAAGCGGAAGCGTTATAACAACGTGGTTGATGTAGTCGTACGTCTTCACGATCCGACCAATCCAAGTACCGAAAGTACAGCACCTCCGAGTTCAGCACACGTTTAGCTCGATGATGATCCCCGGACTCCGATCCAGCAAAGTGTCAGGGATGAGTTCCGTCAGCATGACGGTGTGGTGACGATGATGATGTTCTACCGGCATAGGGCTTCGCCTAAACTCCGCGACGATATGACCGAGGTGGAATATGGTGGAGGGGGCACCGCACACAACTAACGAACGATCACGTAGATCAACTTGTGTGTTCTAGGGTGCCCCCCTGCCCCCGTATATAAAGGAGGGAGGGGGAGGTGCGGCCGGCCCCCAAGGGGTGCACCTGGAGGAGTCCTAATCCCACCGGGAGTAGGACTCCCACCTCTTGCCTTGGTGGAGAAGGAAAGGGGGGAGGGGAAAGAGGAAAGGGGGGCGCCGCCCCCCCTCCTTGTCCTATTCGGACTAGGGGAAAGAGGAAAGTGCGGCCTGCCCTGGCCAGCCCTCCTCTTCTCCCTCATGGCCCATGTAGGCCCAATAACCCCCGGGGGGGTTACGGTAACCCCCGGTACTCCGGAAAAATCCCGGTTTCTCCCGGAACGTTTCCGATATCGAAATATAGGCTTCCAATATATCAATCGTTATGTCTCGACCATTTCGAGACTCCTCGTCATGTCTTGGATCACATCCGGGACTCCGAAAATTCGGTACAACAAAATATATAAACTCATAATAAAAATGTCATCGTAACGTTAAGCGTGCGGACCCTATGGGTTCGAGAACTATGTAGACATGACCTAGAACTATTCTCGGTCAATAACCCATAGCGGAACCTGGATGCTCATATTGGCTCCTACATATTCTACGAAGATCTTTATCGGTCAAACCGCATAACAACATACGTTGTTCCCTTTGTCATCGGTATGTTACTTGCCCGAGATTCGATCGTCGGTATCTAATACCTAGTTCAATCTCGTTACCGGCAAGTCTCTTTACTCGTTACGTAATGCATCATTCCGTAACTAACTCATTAGCTACATTGCTTGCAAGGCTTATAGTGATGTGCATTACCAAGAGGGCCCAGAGATACCTCTCCGAGAATCGGAGTGACAAAACCTAATCTCGAAATACGCCAACCCAACATGTACCTTTGGAGACACCTGTAGTACTCCTTTATAATCACCCAGTTACGTTGTGACGTTTGGTAGCACCCAAAGTGTTCCTCCGATAAACGGGAGTTGCATAATCTCATAGTTACAGGAACATGTATAAGTCATGAAGAAAGCAATAGCAATATACTAAACGATCAAGTGCTAGGCTAACAGAATGGGTCATGTCAATCACATCATTCTTCTAATGATGTGATCCCATTAATCAAATGACAACACATGTCTATGGTTAGGAAACATAACCATCTTTGATTAATGAGCTAGTCAAGTAGAGGCATACTAGTGACTATAGGTTTGTCTATGTATTGACACATCTATCATGTTTCCGGTTAATACAATTCTAGCATGAATAATAAACATTTATCATGATGTGAGGAAATAAATAATAACTTTATTATTGCCTCTAGGGCATATTTCCTTCAGTCTCCCACTTGCAGTAGAGTCAATAATCTAGATTACACAGTAATGATTCTAACACCCATGGAGTCTTGGTGCTGATCATGTTTTGCTCGTGGAAGAGGCTTAGTCAATGGGTCTGCAACATTCAGTTCTGTATGTATCTTGCAAATCTCTATGTCTCCCACCTGGACTTGATCCCAGATGGAATTGAAGCGTCTTTTGATGTGCTTGGTCCTCTTGTGAAATCTGGATTCCTTTGCCAAGGCAATTGCACCAGTATTGTCACAGAAGATCTTCATTGGTCCCGATGCACTAGGTATGACACCTAGATCGGAAATGAACTCCTTCGTCCAGACTCCTTCATTTGCTGCTTCCGAAGCAGCTATGTACTCCGCTTCACATGTAGATCCCGCCACGACACTTTGTTTAGAACTGCACCAACTTACAGCTCCACCGTTTAAGAAAACACGTATCTGGTTTGCGATTTAGAATCGTCCGGATCAGTGCCCAAGCTTGCATCGATGTAACCATTTACGACTAGCTCTTTGTCACCTCCATATACGAGAAACATATCCTTAGTCCTTTTCAGGTATTTCAGGATGTTCTTGACCGCTGTCCAGTGATCCACTCCTGGATTACTTTGGTACCTTCCTGCCAAGCTTATTGCTAAGCACATGTCAGGTCTGGTACACAGCATTGCATACATGATAGAGCCTATGGCTGAAGCATAGGGGACATCTTTCATTTTCTCTCTATCTTCTGCTGTGGTCGGGCATTGAGTTTGACTCAACTTCACACCTTGTAGTACGGTCAAGAACCCTTTCTTTGCCTGATCCTTTTTGAACTTTTCAAAACTTTATCAAGATATGTGCTTTATGAAAGTCCAATTAAGCGTCTTGATCTATCTCTATAAATCTTGATGCCCAATATATAAGCAGCTTCACCGAGGTCTTTCATAGAAAAACTTTTATTCAAGTATCCCTTTATGCTATCCAGAAATTCTATATCATTTCCAATTAATAATATGTCATCTACATATAATATCAGAAATGCTACAGAGCTCCCACTCACTTTCTTGTAAATACAGGCTTCTCCAAAAGTCTGAATAAAACCATAAGCTTTGATCACACTATCAAAGCGTTTATTCCAACTCCGAGATGCTTGCACCAGTCCATAAATGGATCGCTAGAGCTTGCACACTTTGTTAGCACCTTTTGGATCAACAAAACCTTCTGGCTGTAGCATATACAACTCTTCTTCCAGAAATCCATTGAAGAATGCAGTTTTGACATCCATTTGCCAAATTTCATAATCATAAAATGCAGCAATTGCTAACATGATTCGGACAGACTTAAGCATCGCTACGGGTGAGAAAGTCTCATCGTACTCAACCCCTTGAACTTGTCGAAAACCTTTTGCAACAAGTCAAGCTTTATAGACAGTTACATTACCATCAGCGTCAGTCTTCTTCTTAAAAATCCATTTATTCTCAATGGCTTGCTGATCATCGGGCAAGTCAACCAAAGTCCATACTTTGTTCTCATACATGGATCCCATCTTAGATTTCATGGCCTCTAGCCATTTTGCGGAATCTGGGATCATCATCGCTTCCTCATAGTTCGTAGGTTCATCATGGGCAAGTATCATGACTTCCAGAATAGGATTACCGTACCACTCTGGTGCGGATCTTACTCTGGTAGACCTACGAGGTTCAGTAGAAACTTGATCTGAAGTTTCATGATCAATATCATTAGCTTCCTCACTGATTGGTGTAGTTGTCACAGGAACCGGTTCTTGTGATGAACTACTTTCCAGTAAGGGAGCAGGTACAGTTACCTCATCAAGTTCTACTTTCCTCCCACTTACTTCTTTCGAGAGAAATTCCTTCTCTAGAAAGGATCTGAATTTAGCAACGAAAATCTTGCCTTCAGATCTGTGATAGAAGGTGTACCCAACAGTCTCTTTTGGGTATCCTATGAAGAAACATTTCTCCGATTTGGGTTCGAGCTTATCTGGTTGAAGTTTCTTCACATAAGCATCGCAGCCCCAAACTTTAAGAAACGACAGCTTTGGTTTCTTGCCAAACCACAGTTCATGAGGCGTCATCTCAACGGATTTTGATGGTGCCCTATTTAACGTGAATGCGACCGTCTCTAAAGCATAACCCCAAAACGATAGCGGTAAATCAGTAAGAGGCATCATAGATCGCACCATATCTAATAAAGTACAATTACGATGTTCGGACACACCATTTCGTTGTGGTGTTCCGGGTGGCGTGAGTTGCGAAACTATTCCGCATTGTTTCAAATGTAAACCAACTCGTAACTCAAATACTCTCCTCCATGATCAGATCGTAGAAATTTTATTTTCTTGTTACAATGATTTTCCACTTCATTCTGAAATTCTTTGAACTTTTCAAATGTTTCAGACTTGTGTTTCATGAAGTAGATATACCCATATCTGCTCAAATCATCTGTGAATGTGAGAAAATAACGATACCCGCCGCGAGCCTCAACATTCATTGGACCACAAACATCAGTATGTATGATTTCCAACAAATCAGTTGCTCGCTCCATAGTTCTGGAGAACGGCATTTTAGTCATCTTGCCCATGAGGCACGGTTCGCAAGTACCAAGTGATTCATAATCAAGTGATTCCAAAAGCCCATCAGTATGGAGTTTCTTCATGCGCTTTACACCGATATGACCTAAATGGCAGTGCCACAAATAAGTTGCACTATCATTATCAACTCTTCATCTTTTGGTTTCAACACTATGAATATGTGTATCACTACTATCGAGATTCAATAAATATAGACCACTCTTCAAGGGTGCATGACCATAAAAGATATTACTCATATAAATAGAACAACCATTATTCTCTGACTTAAATGAATAACCATCTCGCATCAAACAAGATCCAGATATAATGTTCATGCTCAACGCTGGCACCAAATAACAACTATTTAGGTCTAAAACTAATCCTGATGGTAGATGTAGAGGTAGCGTGCCGACCGCGATCACATCGACTTTGGAACCATTTCCCACGTGCATCGTCACCTCGTCCTTTGCCAATCTTCGCTTAATCCGTAGTCCCTGTTTCGAGTTGCAAATATTAGCAACAGAACCAGTATCAAATACCCAGGTACTACTGCAAGCATTAGTAAGGTACACATCAATAACATGTATATCACATATACCTTTGTTCACTTTGCCATCCTTCTTATCCGCCAAATACTTGGGGCAGTTCCGCTTCCAGTGTCCAATCTGCTTGCAGTAGAAGCACTCAGTCTCAGGCTTAGGTCCAGACTTGGGTTTCTTCTCTTGAGCAGCCAATTGTTTGCTGTTCTTCTTGAAGTTCCCCTTCTTCTTCCCTTTGCCCTTTTTCTTGAAACTGGTGGTCTTGTTAACCATCAACACTTGATGCTCCTTTTTGATTTCTACCTCCGTGGCTTTTAGCATTGCGAAGAGATCGGGAATAGTCTTGTCCATCCCTTGCATATTATAGTTCATCACGAAGCTCTTGTAGCTTGGTGGCAGTGATTGAAGAATTCTGTCAATGACACTATCATCAGGAAGATTAACTCCCAGTTGAATCAAGTGATTATTATACCCAAACATTTTGAGTATGTGTTCACTGACAGAACTATTCACCTCCATCTTGCAGCTATAGAACTTATTGGAGACTTCACATCTCTCAATCCGGGCATTTGCTTGAAATATTAACTTCAACTCCTGGAACATCTCATATGCTCCATGACGTTCAAAACGTCGTTGAAGACCCGGTTCTAAGATGTAAAGCATGGCACACTGAACTATCGAGTAGTCATCATCTTTTCTCTGCCAGACGTTCTTAATGTCGTCAGTTGCATCAGCAGTAGGCCTGGCACCCAGCGGTGCTTCCAGGACGTAATTCTTCTGTGCAGCAATGAGGATAATCCTCAGGTTACGGACCCAGTCCGTGTAATGGCTACCATCATCTTTCAACTTTGCTTTCTCAAGGAACGCATTAAAATTCAATGGAACAATAGCACGAGCCATCTATCTACAACAAACATAGACAAGCAAAATACTATCAGGTACTAAGTTCATGATAAATTTAAGTTCAGTTAATCATATTACTTAAGAACTCCCACTTAGATAGACATCCCTCTAATCTTCTAAGTGATTACGTGATCCATATCAACTACACCATGTCTGATCGTCACGTGAGATGGAGTAGTTTCAACGGTGAACATAAATATGTTGATCATATCTACTTTATGATTCACGCTCGACCTTTCGGTCTCCGTGTTCCGAGGCCATATCTGTTATATGCTAGGCTCGTCAAGTTTAACCTGAGTATTCCGCGTGTGCAACTGTTTTGCACCCGTTGTATTTGAACGTAGAGCCTATCACATCCGATCATCACGTGGTGTCTCAGCACGAAGAACTTTCGCAACGGTGCATACTCAGGGAGAACACTTCTTGATAATTTAGTGAGAGATCATCTTAAAATGCTACCGTCAATCGAAGCAAGATAAGATGCATAAAGGATAAACATCACATGCAATCAATATAAGTGATATGATATGGCCATCATCATCTTGTGCTTGTGATCTCCATCTTCGAAGCACCGTCGTGATCACCATCGTCACCGGCGCGACACCTTGATCTCCATTGTAGCATCGTTATCGTTACGCCATCTATTGCTTCTACAACTATCGCTGCCGTTTAGTGACAAAATAAAGCAATTACAGGGCGTTTGCATTTCATACAATAAAGCCACAACCATATGGCTCCTGCTAGTTGCCGATAACTTCGGTTACAAAACATGATCATCTCATACAATAAAATATAGCATCACATCTTGACCATATCACATCACAACATGCCCTGCAAAAACAAGTTAGACGTCCTCTACTTTGTTGTTGCGAATTTTACGTGGCTGCTACGGGCTTTAGCAAGAACCATTCTTACCTACGCATCAAAACCACAACGATAGTTCGTCAAGTTAATGTTGTTTTAACATTCGCAAGGACCGGGCGTAGCCACACTCGGTTCAGCTAAAGTGAGAGAGACAGACACCCGCCAGTCACGTTTAAGCATGAGTGCTCGTAACGGTAAAACCAGTCTCGCGTAAGCGTACGCGTAATGTCGGTCCGGGCCGCTTCATCTCACAATACCGCTGAGCCAAAGTATGACATGCTGGTAAGCAGTATGACTTGTATCGCCCACAACTCACTTGTGTTCTACTCGTGCATATGACATCTACGCATAAAACCTGGCTCGGATGCCACTGTTGGGGAACGTAGTAATTTCAAAAAAAATTCTACGCACATGCAAGATCATGGTGATGCATAGCAACGAGAGGGGAGAGTAATGTCCATGTACCCTCGTAGACCGTAAGCGGAAGCGTTATAACAACACAGTTGATGTAGTCGTACGTCTTCAAGATCCGACCGATCCAAGTACCGAATGTACGGCACCTTCGAGTTCAGCACACGTTCAGCTCGATGACGATCCCCGGACTCCGATCCAGCAAAGTGTCGGGGATGAGTTCCGTCAGCACGACAGCGTGGTGACGATGATGATGTTCTACCAGCGCAGGGCTTCGCCTAAACTCCGCGACGATATGACCGAGGTGGAATATGGTGGAGGGGGGCACCGCACACGGCTAAGGAACGATCACATAGATCAACTTGTGTGTTCTAGGGTGCCCCCCTGCCCTCGTATATAAAAGGAGGGAGGGGGAGGTGCGGCCGGCCCCTAAGGGGTGCGTCTGGAGGAGTCCTACTCCCACTGGGAGTAGGACTCCCACCTCTTGCCTTGGTGGAGAACGAAAGGGGGGAGGGGAAATAGGAAAGGGGGGCGCCCACCCCCCTCCTTGTCCTATTCGGACTAGGGGGGAGGGGGGTGCGCGGCCTGCCCTGGCCGGCCCTCCTCTTCTCCCTCATGGCCCATGTAGGCCCAATAACCCTCGGG
>NC_041385.1:41745619-41762965 GCF_002162155.2 Triticum dicoccoides
GTAACCCCCCGGTACTCCGGAAAAATCCCAGTTTCTCCCGGAACGTTTCCGATATCCAAATATAGGCTTCCAATATATCAATCTTTATGTCTCGACCATTTCGAGACTCCTCGTCATGTCCTGGATCACATCCGGGACTCCGAACAACCTTCGGTACATCAAAATATATAAACTCATAATAAAACTGTCATCGTAACGTTAAGCGTGCGGACCCTACAGGTTCGAGAACTATGTAGACATGACCTAGAACTATTCTCGGTCAATAACCAATAGCGGAACCTGGATGCTCATATTGGCTCCTACATATTCTACGAAGATCTTTATCGATCAAACCGCATAACAACATACGTTGTTCCCTTTGTCATCGGTATGTTACTTGCCCGAGATTCGCTCGTCGGTATCTAATACCTAGTTCAATCTCGTTACCGGCAAGTCCCTTTACTCGTTACGTAATGCATCATTCCGTAACTAACTCATTAGCTAAATTGCTTGCAAGGCTTATAGTGATGTGCATTACCGAGAGGGCCCAGAGATACCTCTCTGACAATCGGAGTGACAAAACCTAATCTCGAAATAAGCCAACCCAACATGTACCTTTGGAGACACCTGTAGTACTCCTTTATAATCACCCAGTTACGTTGTGACGTTTGGTAGCACCCAAAGTGTTCCTCTGGTAAACGGGAGTTGCATAATCTCATAGTTACAGGAACATGTATAAGTCATGAAGAAAGCAATAGCAATATACTAAACGATCAAGTGCTAGGCTAACGGAATGGGTCATGTCAATCACATCATTCTTCTAATTATGTGATCCCATTAATCAAATGAAAACACATGTCTATGGTTAGGAAACATAACCATCTTTGATTAATGAGCTAGTCAAGTAGAGGCATACTAGTGACTATATGTTTGTCTATGTATTCACACATGTATCATGTTTCCGGTTAATACAATTCTAGCATGAATAATAAACATTTATCATGATGTGAGGAAATAAATAATAACTTTATTATTGCCTCTAGGGCATATTTCCTTCACTAGGCTCTACCAAACCCCCATCAGAAGGAAGCATGCATATGTTACAAAAATCAGTAAGTGGGATCTGGCGGTGCTCAGCATATAAATTAAATGACACTTCAGGATGATTATTCCCAGGATGAAAATGAAAGTTTTGCACAAAGGAGTTTGTGAGGAGATGATACTGTTCGCAATCAGCTGCGATGAAGTTGGTGAAACCGACATTAGCAGCATATTGGTTGAACTCTTGGAGGATTCCGGCCTCTTCCATGAAGTCATTGTCTGGCCACTCGCACAGCCGTAATCCGCCAACCTCGCGGTATGAAGATCATTGTCAGATGACTGACCAATAACCCCCTTGGAGTTCTTCTTGGAAGAAAACTTCCTAAAGATATACATCTTTTTCCTATGAACAAAATTCTGAAATTTTTATTCCACAAAATGTTTCTCAACAAAACTTCACAAGATCGATAGCAACTACTCATAGGGATGTAGAGGCCATAGAAAGCATTCAAACTACTTAGAACTCTAAGAATTCAACATGCAAGCTCATCTACAGCAGCACCAAGAGTAGCTAATTATTCTAAATATAAACCACTAAAGAAAAAACTAATTGGACACATGGAGGAGTCACATACAAGGCAACAAATCCCCGAAATAGTTTCGGAAACAGAGCTTCGAGCGAAGAGATCGAAATCCATGGTTTCGGGGCAAGAACATGAGGAGTGTGTTGGTCATTTTTTTGTGGGTGAATGGACTGGTGTGGGAGGAAGAAGTAAGTGAGGGGGCCCACCAGGTGGGCAGCACCCACCAGGGCGCGCTTGGGGTCCTGGCGTGCCTAGCTGGGTTGTGCCCACCTGGTGCACCTTCCTCTGATATTATTTGCACCAGAAATTCATAAATAATTAGAAAAAAAATAATTTCAGAATTTCAGAGCGTTCTATGAATTTTTATTTTTGGGTCATTTTTTATTTCACAAAAAAAGCAGAAAGCAGACAAAGCATGGCATTTTTATTTTATTTAACTAAGAAGAACAGAAAACAAAAGGTAGGGACAGATGGTAGTGCTTACTAAATTCATCAACTTCATACCTCTAAAAATTGATCCATTAATAAGGTTGATCAAGTCTTATTAACAACCACTTTCGATTAGCATGAAACCAAAGAACTTTCGTAAATCACTAAGTTACCTCAATGGGGATATGAATGTCCCCAACAACAACATTTCATATTTCTTTTTGACAGTAGGTAGTGGTAGTTGAAAACTTCCAATAGTGATTGTCAGAGATTTTTCAATAATATTAATACCATTCACTAGGAATTGTTTCTTCGGAAAGTGCATTGTATTCTTATTACCACTGATGGACGAAAAATTCATTTTCTATTTTTTCGAGTGCCCAAAATGAGTTTTTTTGTGAAGGACGTACCATATATTTTTTGCAAAATTGGACCTAATCAATTTTATAAAATACTAGGCCATATATAATGCACAATTGACAAAATGGTTGGGTGTCAAAAGTTTTGATCCACCTCTGGTGAAAAAGACAAATTCCCGCTGATTCAGTTGGAAGCGGGTCAAATTTGAACTGTAGCTACCTCGTAGTTTGCTCTTTATTTTTCCCAAAAATCATTTCTAGGTACATAAGTATCTATTTAATCAGAGAAACACCAAAAAAATCCAAGATTCAACCACTAGCTAGGAACCGTCAAGCTCGCCGTTTTGACCGCATTTTGAAACGGGCATAAAAAATTCAAAAAATTCAAAAAATTGGAAAACCTTCGCATTGTGTCATTATATGTGACCAAGTTTACAGGAAAAATAATAAACTTGTAATAAGGTAATTATTTTAAAAAAAGTGTTCTCAGAAATGAGCTATCATGTGTGAAGATTCATGGCTTTCAAGCCAAATGATCAATCTTATGGCCACATTCATGGCATAGCTTGTTCAAATGATGGTTTGGTGTCAAAAGTTTTGATCCACCTCTTGTGAAAAGACAAATTCTCGTCGGCTCAATTGGGAGCGGGTCAAATTTGAACTGCAGGTGCCTCATAGTTTGATCTTTATTTTTTCCAAAAATTATTTCTAGGTAAATAAGTATCTATTTAATCAGAAATACATGGTTTGATGGCGAGACATCGAGGTTTGGACGATGCCCGAGGGCCCCAACTCTAGAGCGCATAAGCTCGCACGCCCGCCGCGTGGTCACCGCGTGACTGTGGCCTAGGCATGTCTAGTGGGTTGGTCACTCCCCAGGTAGGTGCTAGGAAGAAAATTATAACATAAGATTCTCATGAGGAGACCAAACTATGCTCAAACATGAATTAGCAGCCAAGTGTTTGATTATCGGTACAAGAAATGCACATGGCCAATGGGCGTGAGTTTTGGCTGAGGATGATCATATACTAAGAAGAATATCTTCACAAATTTTTAGGGAAATCCACAATATATAAATAACACTTCCTTCACAAAGTATTGCTCTGAACAAAATAGGAAAATGAATATTGTTGAGTTATTTTTGAACTAGGCAAGGAAGGTTTTTGACATATTTGATGAAGATATGATCCAAACAATTTATGAGAATTTTTTGGGAATTTTTGGAATAACAGAAATATAGGTTGCTTCACAAACTAGGGAAAAAATTGACACATGGACATGACACATAGGCAAAACTGATGAGATGGCGCCTAGTCATCACAACCCACCACAATCTACAAGGCTATGACCATCTATATTGGTCGTTAACAACTAAAAATAAGGCAGCGGACCAGCACTGTTTGCTTTATGACCATTTCGTGTAAGGAAATTACAACCTTTCTGACCAAAATGGTCGCAATGGTTTAGGGTTTGGAGCCCCCCGAAAAGCTTTTGACCAATTGGTCTCAAATGGTCATAGATCTATGACCAATTCTTCAAGTGTCACTGACAGAAGGTCGCTAATTGACATATTTCTTGTAGTGCAGAATGGTCGCCTTGCAGTTCTGAACCTACAGCCAGGTCAACCTACGGATCTCACCTGTGCATATCGGATTTCTAAAACCGGTGAACACATGTTAATCAAAGAATGGAAAAAATGTTTGGACATTCATAAGGAGGTTCTTGGAAGTAACATTAAGCGAAATGCAAGAATTGGAGGTAGGATAATCTCCATTCTCCATAATGGAGAGTCAGGGGCTATCTTGTTTTTTGCTATTTTACCTTAGAGAATATAGTAGGTCCTAAGATAATGTAGTAGATCCTATGAGGTACAATATGTTTATTATGTGGTACAAGGTGTTAGAGTTGATGATGAGGAGTAGTTGTGATTCCGACTAGTGGCCAATTTGCTATGTGATGTCTCATTGATGAAAATGATGATCTTGAGGAGGTGTTATATGAAAATGATGTATTATGATGATAAGTTGTTAATGATATGATGATGATGATATTTATTATATCATTGGGTGAAAGAACTGCGGATTAGTTTCAAGTGGATGGACATCCACTTGAAACTAGTCCATGGTTCTTTCACCCCGTGATGTAATAACTCATTATGATGTAAAAACAATCTCTAAATTCCTATTGTATGAAAAGTTGTGTAAAGGTGTATGAATACAACATTAAATAAAAAGAAATAAAATACGAAATAATAGTAGTAGCGCGGGCAGGGAGAAGCGCTACTACTAATTACCAGTAGCGCTCCTCTGGGAAAGCGCTACTACTAAGTCGATATAGCAGTAGCGTGGGTTAAGGCACGCTACTGCTAACCTTTAGCTGTAGCGTCGTACCAGTAGCGCACCAGCACGCGCTACTGATAGGCCTAAAACCCGCGCTGCTGCTAGGCTTTCCCCTAGTAGTGTTGTTTATTTTGCTTTATCTGTTGCAGAGTAAATTGAAGGTAATGTTGAGCCTTCTTCATATTCCGAGGCTATTATTTTCTTGTGATAGTAATATGTGGATGACCTCTATGCATGATGTGATAAAATCACTTGAAAAGAATGACACTTGGGATTTAGTAAAATTACCTAGAGAGAATAAACATATTCGTTGCAAGTGGGTTTTCAAGAGAAAATAAGGTGTTCCTCCTAATGACGAGGCAAGATATAAAGCGAAGTTGGTTGCTAAAGGTTACAATCAGATCCCAGGTATTGACTATAATGAAGTACTTTATCATGTTGTAAAGCATAGCTCTATTCGTGCTTTACTCAGTATTGTTGCCATAAATGATTTTGAGCTTGAACAATTAGATGCTAAAACTGCATTCATACATGGAGAATTAGAAGAGAATATTTATATGGAACAAAATGTAGGTTTTATTATCCCTGGAATAGAAAAAGCTTGTCTATAAGTTACAGAAATCTCTTTATGGATTGAAGCAATCTCATAGATAGCGGTACAAGAGATTTGACACATTTATCCTCTCTCAAGGTTTCAAAAGGTCTAATTATCATAGTTGTGTTTATTTGAAAATTGCCAAAGGTTCAGCTATTTATTTTCTCCTTTATATTGATGATATAATAATTGTTGCAAAGAGTATGACATAGATTAATGAACTAAAGAAGCAATTAAGTAATAAATTTGAGATGAAGGATTTGGGTGTAGCAACTAAAATACTTGGAATGGAGATATCTAGAGATAGACCTTCTGGAAAAGTATATGTGAGTCAGAAGGGATATATTGATAAAGTTCTTTCTCGTTTTAATATGCATAATGCCAAGTTGGTGAGTGCTCTATTAGTTGCACACTACAATTTATCATCAACCTTATGTCCCGAGTGAGATGTTGATTGAGTACATGTCTAGAGTTCCCTATTCAAGTATAATTGGTTTAATTATGTATGCCATGGTTTGTTCTTGTCCGGATTTATCATATGAATTGAGTGTTGTTAGTAGATACACCGCTAATCCTGTAAAAGAACATTCAAAAGTAGTTCAGTGGTTTTTCAGATACCTGCGAGGTACTTCTAATGCATATTTAAAGTTTGGAAAATCTAAGGATGGACTTGTTGGTTTTGTTGATTCTGATTTTGCTGGTGATTTGAATAAGAGAAGATCACTCACAGGTTATGTTTTCACCATTGGTGGTTGCACTGTGAGTCGGAGAGCAACTTTGCAGTCTATTCTAGGTTGTCCACTACTAATGCCGATTATAATATGGCTATTTTCGAGGCATGCAAAGAAGTTATCTAGTTGAGAGGTATGTACATTGAGGTTTGTGATGATTCATCTTACCGTACAATATTGTCTGACAGTCAAAGTGCCATGTGTCTTACAAAGAATCATCCAACGTATCATGACTGAACAAAGCACATTGATGTCAGATATCAGTATATTCGAGATGTTATTGCTGGAGGTGATTTGAAGGTATGAAAAACAAGTACCCATGATAATTCTACTGATATGGTGACAAATCCAGTTCCTACTAATAAGTTTGAGCTTTGCTCAGGCTTAGTTGATATTTCTTACTAGTCCTATGGACTTTGACACACAAGGTGTTTGTACTGATCTGGATGGAGTTATTCACTCCATCCTGCCCTTTTCACTTCACATAATAAAATTGTCGGAAGTCAAACTTCGTAAAGTTTGACCATATTTATATGAAAAATAACGAAATTTACAATGCTAAAGTTATACGATATAAAAATAAAGTTATAACGCATCTAATAATATTGATTTTCCATTGTGAATGTTAGTGTTTTTTTCTAAAGTTGGTCAAACTTTTGAGGTTTGACTACAGACAAATCTAATATGCAAACAGGACCAGAGGGATTTCTTTCTTTGACTACTGGAGGGATCATTTGGCTTAAGGTGGAGATTGTTAAATTATGATTCAAATTATAGTACCACTAGTCATCAACCCGTGCACATGCACGGGCTAGGGGACATTTTTTTTTTTGGTTTTACCAATGTTGTGAAATCTATGGTATCATGAGACAAACATGTATATATGCTTCAAAATATGAGTTTAACTTTATTTGAAAATGATTCCTCACTTCAAACATTTAATTTTTAGATTAGTATATATTTTCACATTTGAAGGAATATTTATGGTACTTGGAGTTATTAAAGCGAGATGAAACAATGTATGTCAAATGCAATTGATATACCTCGATAGTAATTAGCTAATTAATCCCAACAAATATTGCACCAAAAGTGAGGAATGCGAATGTAGCAATATCTCCCTCTAGGTAGCAGTATTATCTATATACAAAGCCTCAGTAATTGCAAGTTTTCCTTCCAACTTGATATATCATTAAAATCAACAATATATTAGAAGGTTCGGAATCGCACTGAATAGAAAAAATGGAAAAGTACAAAGGACACTAAAATAAAGAGAATTTATAATATAATCTTTATAGTATTACTATCTTGAAATTATCATGTTTGCCAGGTGGTCAATAAGTTTGGTCAACCTGCAAATCCAAATGGTAGCCCAACGGATAAATGTTACACACTGAGATTATCAATGTCTCTCGGATTAGTGTACTTATTGAAAAAAAAAATACTGTACTATTGATCCACCCGACCTTTGAAATTTCCTAATTTGATGTTTGTTATCAATGAACCAACACTGAACCGAACTCGCGAAAAGTGCTAAATGGATACACTTAATTAGAAAAGTGCTTATTTTATTGCTTCAGCATCGATATAATGGCACATGCACGTACCTGATCTTCATGATGTTACCATTGCAAATTTCAGGTTTGGTATGAATGAACATTAGTCTAACCTCCAAATGACAGCGCAATAGAAAAAGACTCTTCTCTGCCATCTCATGTGGAAGTCGATGTTTACATATTACTTTTACCCAACCCAGAGCTATTTAGAACATGACCTCCTGTGCAACATTGTATCGTGAAACCATTGCCAGGGGAGCCACACTGGCGAACCTGTAGAGGAGGATACTTTAATTCATATTGGATGCATTCAACACAAAGATTAGAGGAGACACAATATGTGCGCCATCAACAGACCATAGTATAATCTGAAAGGGAAAGTAGAAAACCACATTCTGAAAAGAAGATAAAATGTTAACACATGCAATTTAGTTTAAAATTAAAGAACCAAAATTCCATGAACAACATAGAAACAGATATTTGGGGTTTACGTTCATACAGCTCACTTGTTGTATCATTATCCCATCCCTCCAAAATAAGAGAACGGCCATGATATTTGAGAATTTTGTTCCATGCAGCCTTCATGCATATATTCCAACTTATTCCACTGAAATATATTATATTTTTCAATTGTTGTTACTATAAAAACATAGAAAAAAGGAAATTATATCTAATACATTAGGTCTGTGGCTGGGGCTAGCCATACTGGAATCTAAATGTTGGCGTTGGAATCCGACAGGTAGCTAATGGATGCAGCTCGGAAGGCTGCCGTGGATGTTGTTATTTCGCACTTATACACAGAAAATCTGATGGTAGTAAAGAAATCTAGACATGTATAAACTATATATATATCATACCGGAGAGAATCGTGAAAAAAAGGTAGTAAATTAAGGAGAAAATTGTGTACCATATACGTGTGGATTGCATGACAACAATAGGTCATTCTAGCTGGTAGTAATGTAGACCAAACTATATTAGACATTGGATGATAGCTGGTGCACAACATCAGAAGAAATCATATTTAGCCTGACCCTTTCGTCAAAGGCCTGGGGGAATCTCTCCGGCATTGGATCATGATTGCCTCCACTAATAATAGAAAATAGAGAAAAAAAAATAAAAAAAGATAGTATAATTTTTGTCCGATCTTCTAGATGATATGTATGACTGTTGGATAAATGCACTTGTGACATCGTCTCCTTCTCTCACACGGGCACCTTCTTCGCTTCCTATCCAGTACCTCTTGTCCCCTGCATCCTCCTTGCTTCGCACGGGGACATGTTGTGCTGCAGGGTGCTCTAACCACGGGTCATCCTCGGTATCACGTGCCATCCATGCTCCTCCATGTTGCTGACTCGCCTCTCAGCTCCGTCCAAAATTTTCATTCAGGCTGCAATCACTGTAGAAAAACAACCAATGGTCGAATCACTAATCTGGTTCGCACACACTTTGTCCAAAAATCTCATACAGTAGTTCTTGGGACAGTACAGCAGGGCAAGAAAGAACCTGGAGAGAGTTCACAAATATATTAAGAGAACAGTTCTAATTTAGTCTGTCCATGATGGCGTGAAATATGCTGAGGACAGGAAAAGTGAGACACCGGATAAAACGAAGGGCTCTAGTATGCGATCATGCGATGCACGCGATTCCACTATAGACGATCCATCCATCGCATTGCTGCTGCAGGGCATCCGCCTGAATTTGCTTTGCCAGATATAAGAACAGGAGGAGAGTTTGTGAGGTGCCAATGTTTGTGAGGCGTCTACTACTAATAGATCTTCACCATCAAATTTAATATCCAATGGCTAATTTAATTTTGATGATGTAGTTTACTGTAGAGCCTCTTATGGTGCCTCCAATTAGTAAAGATAAGATGTTGGACTAGATGTAATACAAACGGTGTGGGGAATTGCATGAACGTCGACACGTACGAGTACAAATCGTTTACTTGTCCTCCAACGATTCTTATGTATTACCCTCATATATACTCATGTAGTCGCACCTAAAGACGGCCTATCGTCTGGTGCTTGTAATACTCCTCCATCATAGTGAATTGCGCCTTCGTGCATCCGTGGTTTCTGTAGGGGGTTTTATCGTTAAACCCGTATCTCTCGTGTCTCATTGATCTCGTTTTATCTGACATGAGGCCTACTGAGCGCTACCGCCTAAGTATTGGCGCCCAGCATGTCAGTGGTGAACCCATGCCTGAGACACACCTCGTATTTTCTTCCTCTTGGAGGTGTTGGTACGTTGATCTCGATGGTTTCTTGTCCGTGTGGAGAGATAAGAGCCAAGTTGTGCGAAGTAGGATGAAGGGAAAAAAACTAAAACAGACTGGACCAAAATTTAGAAGAAATGCCCCTTCCTTTACCTTCGTCATCAAGATACATCCATTTTGGCGTCATGTAATCCCGGATGTTAGGTGTACAGGACCAGCTAGTTTTGCATGTTGGAACACACCTTGATACCCAAGATTGGTAACGCACTGACATTTTTTTTTTTTGAGAATCTAACGTACTGAGTTTGTGTGACGCCCACAAATTAACACACCCTGACGCTCTCAAAAACATGCAAACTTGTTTTTCCCTTGTGGCGGCACAAAGGCCAGGGCGGCGCCTCTGCTCACCGCGGCAATGGGCGGTGGAGGGGGAGGAAGGGGCCGAGCGCAATGGATATTAGGTGGCTTCCCTATCTATTGCCGTCTTTGGCGGGGCTCTAGCTGTAGCGCACTGGTGCCAGTGGCTGTGCGGCTTCGCCCATCCCAGTGGCGCAGCAATTTCGCATTTGTGGCGGCAGCCTTGGTTCTTCTACTGTGGCATCATCCATGATCGTATGGACCGGGTGTTGAGGTGGCGGCAACCTTTTGGAGGCCGGCAGCAGTATGCGACGCCCCCCTCTACCAACAGATTGGGTTCGATGCGGCTCGACAGGTGACACATGCGTCTCTTTTGAAAGCATCTAGTCATGCTGAGACTTCAAGTCATGTCTGCTGCCGGTGTTGATATACATTGGCTCTGATGATGGTGTCATGTTTAGCCTATTGTTGTTGAATCGAAGGTGATGCAATAGTGCCGGAGGCAAGGTTGTATGGGACTTTGCCTTTTGGTATCTCCTTCTAGGATATCCGGCTAGCGACGTGTTGGTATCCGGACAACTGATGATTTTCGGTGCGCTCGTGTTGTTTCCTTTCAGAAGGTGGTGGCTCGAAGCTTTCCTTTACGTACCATCACATCTCTAACCATTCAACCACTTGTTATATTTGTCCCCTTGTCTAATCTGTTAATTAACTAAACTGAATCATGACTCAGAGCTTGTGTGTCCAATAATAAAGATGTGAGAACTAAAATTTTATTATCTAGATTTCGTTGAATTAAGACCATTGACCTCTACTAGTAAGTTCCAGATTAAGAAGGGAGTTTCTTCGACACACCCGTCTTTAAATATCAATGGTGGAGATTGCAAGGTTTTTAAAATTTCAGTTTTTCCGTTTTATGAGTCTTATTTCTACTACTTCACATCACACGTTTTAGATTTTAATGTGCATTAACTCTTTGCATGCAAGGATTATAATAAAGAGGGTGCTTGGATCCAAGGGACTTTTTTTAGTCTGACTAAAAATAGTCTCTTTAAGAGGCTAAAGTTTCAAGCACCCCTGACTGAAGAGGGACTAAAACTAGTCTTGAGACTAAAAAAATTTAGTCAGGGGTACCCCTGCTAAAATGTGGATTAGTCCTCTCTCTCCTCATTTAATTCGTCTCCTTTTAACACATGCAAGTTCTGGATTGGAGGATTTGGAGGATAATAAATGTTCATTAACTTGATTTTAGTCTCCTTAGTATTTGGATCCAAGCATGGGTAAGGCTAGCATGTTTTAGTCCCACTACTTTTAGTCATGGGACTAAAACGTATCCAAGCACCCTCAAAACACAACAATGCAAGTAAAGCTTCTTTGTCATTTATTCGCCAAACATGCATACATTGCAACTAATGCATTGGTAAACATAATTGTTTCTGGAAAACGAGTGCACTAATTGAGTACTTTTGCAAACTACAAAAATTATTTCACCACTCATCATCTATCTTGATGGTAAATTTTTTGAATTGAGCCCTATAAACCGAAAAGGAGGAAGTACCTCCTTGGTGAGAGGGTACGGCCAGAACTCTCATAAGTCTTCCGTGGTATTGTATGTCACGGTGTATTTAGACCCTTTAGGCTATATACGTCTATTTCTAATACTCGGTCCATATTGTAACTATACCTATTAATTAGTATGTCATATTGTCATCTCTACTTAGTTACGTAGTTGTCCTTGGGCTACAGACCTCACCCAGCCGCCGACGGCAAAATCATCCACAACCTGCCCCACATGTCCTTCTGATCTTCACAACTAGGCAAGTTAGCATAACAAATGTGGTATACTGGTGGCACTAGCACGACCAGCGTCCCAAGTTTGTATAACAGCGGAAGCGGCATTAATAACCTATGGTTTCGCCACTCAACAGAGAGGGATATGTGTTCGCCATGCCCATGGAGACCTCGTTCATCCGATGGGAAGCAACATCAAGCACCGACATCATTGATAATTGATGCATAGAACATAGTACTTGCTCCAGTGCACCATCTCCAATGTCTCCTATGAACTCCACCACCACCACGGCTGCTGCAAGTAAGAGGGACGGTGGCGTTCCTGGATGTCGAGGAAGCCAAGTTTGAGTGTTGTGGCATGTCGGAGGAGTACCTGCCGGAATACATTCGTGGCATGAGTGCTCGGTTTTTACGGTGGGTGTCTATGTAGGTTGTGCGGTGAGGCCATGATGGATGACGCCTTGAAGAAGTGTTCAAACACATCGATGTCTTGGCGGCTAATCAGAGTTGTATCTTGCCAAGGTTTTCCATAATCCCTTGCACCACTTCACTTGTTCTGGCTTCTTGCTAACTTCCCGGTGCCTCGCACTCCGACTCGAGGAGTCACATCAGGGATTTTCTTTTGTATTCAATTTCAACAGCTGGCTACTTTTCCAACTGATTGATCAAAAAAGATAAAAACCTATCCAGATTTCAAACATATTATGTACATGTGTCGGTTTCTGGGGCAGTGCTCTTGAAGTCTGAGTGTGTATGTGTGTGCGCGGGCGCGCATGCATGCGTGCGTGCCTGCCTGTGTGTATGTATGTGTAGACCAGCGAACTGGACATGAAAAGGGGATGCTTTTTAATGACACGAGCTTGAAGTTTGCACAAGATCTTCAATATCAGCCACATCACTGATCTGGGCACGCGTCTACTATTGGCTATATACCATGGCATACACCTCAAACACTAGCATTATAATTGTGGAACTACAAAAGGACAAAATGCCACAATTAACAGCATTATAATTGTTTATGTGTATATATCGTATATAATTCGGGAGTAATCGGCTGACTAGCTTGTCTGAACGACATGTGGTGTCGTGTTGCACTAGCCTCTCTGGCTTGCTTAATGACCACAATTAACATCACTAAGAAATCTGCTGCTCTAGCACCATTTTACTTGTTCATTTGAGTAAACCCACCGAGCTCGTGAAATACTCAGATGTCATGGAGGATTATAAATCATCTTCAATACAACACTGTAGATGTACCAACTTAATGGGCCAATCATCTTGAAATAAACACGTGTTGATGGCGTTAGTCCTGCTGTACCAGCACAATTAATGTACATGGCATTTGACATTTGCTCTAGCACCTATGACTCATGGGTCTATACCTACGGCAAGGTCATCAGAACATCAAACACAAGAACAACACTAGCGAGGGTATTGCTAAAGAACCAAGTAGCATGATACACGCCTATTCACAGTTGCTTGTCCGCACTACTAACCCAAATAAGGACTTTCTTAAAAAAAAACTAGTCCCTCCATCCCAAAATAAGTGTCTGAACTCTATACTAACTCTAGTACAAAGTTGTCCTAAAGTTAAGGCATTTATTTTGGGACGGAGGGAGTACTATTCAAGGCCCAATGCGAATTGCTTCTGCTCCATTGAGCATAAAAGGAACCCATTTTCTCCCTCTATCCTTTCTCCATATTTATCAACCCACACGCAAACAACACCTACAAACACAGTCCCGAAACCCACACATTCCACACCAATGGGTTTGAAATCTTGATCGATCATACTGCCTTTTAGTGATCTATCTAAAAAGTACCGGTCGGGTTGTTGAATCCCAATGGCATTTTTCCATGACCAAGTGTAAGAGTAGGAGGTATTGGGAAGTTAGGGAGGTCCAAAGCCAAATATATCATAGCTTTAAGGCCTGAAACAACTGGTCAAGACCAAACTAGCATATCTTGTGTGTGAGAATTTTTATCACATCCAAAAGAAAACCTCAATGACTTTCAGAACATGTGAGTCCTAGAATAATTGATGGTTCGGAACAGCTGGCCAAAACGCAAGTGGGATACCAAGACCAATGTAAGGCTGAAGGTCTTTAGTCATTTTTAATTGTTCGGCGTTCCTCTATAATATGTATCAAACTGCATGTGATCCTGGCGGAATGTAACAAGCGGTAGGGAGTGGCCTTTCAAATTTTTGAAAGAAACAAAACAAACTGAAATTCACTGCCATTAGTGCAGAGGAAAAAAATGAAGGTATCTAAAGCATAAATTTTAATATTGCAAACCAATATACGCATAGTAATAGTGCACACACGAACTTCAATTCATATTTGTGAGTGGCATGTGCTGTAACACTGGCATGATATTTTTGGTTGAAGCTAGCTACTACCACTATCAAGTACCTTAAATAGCTTTTCAAAACATTCATCACATGAAAATACAACTCAAATAAGTACATTATAGATTGCTAACCTATTCTCTGAAAATGCCATTAAAATACCAAAAAATATGCCCCTCACATTTACGTTTGCTAGGTCCTCCCCCTCCCTATCCATCTTCTTGTTCGTTTCCTTTACCGGCAATGCTGCTGCGCCACCAGCAACCGGGAAAGCCTCTGCACCGTCTGAATGTGGGAAAAACATCTACACCGGCGACCCCGCCCGGCCTCATCAACCGGTAGTTCTTCCCACATTCTAGTAAGAATGTTTTGTTGAGCCGCCAAGTTTGAAGTTCATAACTCCACCTTTTAGGAGGTAATACTTGAAGGTCTCAGAGAAATAAACATCCAGGTGAAAACTTCAATAAGAATCACACACACCCACCCACCCACCCACACACACACACAAACACACACACACACACACAACATGCACACCCCACACCAGTACAACACATGAGCACACGCAGACACCCACATGAAGTCATCGTCGTCATCTGCGGACGCACGCCATGGCTGGGCTTGACTGCTCTAACTTCTACTGACAGACCCACCACAGGAACAATAGCATCAAAAACCAATTTTAACCTGAAACTGAATAAATACTCATCACACTTCTATATGTGCTATAGGAAGAACGTGGAAACACAGAGGAAATTGGACTTACAATCGGCAACTAGATGAACTGAAACAGAAATACACACCAAACTGTTGATAGAATAAACAATAAAGAAAAAGAATAATGAAAACACATTGAACTACTAAAGCAATGAAAAGTGAACTTCTGTTCAGTTTTTTTACATAGCTAACATTGAGGAAATTATGAGTTTCTTTAGACCTTTAGACATAACCAAAACAAGATTTAGACAAGGAAACAACATATTACTCCTTTGCCATATTTTAGATGAATTATCATTGGACCTGTTACCACTACACTATATACCGCCACTTAAAGAGAGCTTGGACTTGCTACTATTATTTCTCGTAATTGCCACAGTAGATTGATAAGCATTACATCAAGCCACCATCCACAATGTGCTAAGCAATCAGAATCATCACGCATAGGGAAGCACCTATAGGAAATATGTTCTTTTTCTTTTGTATGATATATAAAACTCAACTACTTCTCCAACACAGATCGAACTATTTCCCATGTTTCTCTATGAGAACTAATGGAATAATAAATAGTGAACCGCTAGTAATCTACTGATGTTTCACATCATAAACATGTTCTTTTTTAAAAAAGGCTTTAAGACAAACATGTGTAGGGCACAAGTGCACCACGAGGCCAATTGCTCATTGAGGAGGAGCTCTCTGGCAGGTGCTTGTGTCCCTGTTGATCCGAACCTCCTAAATCATGACAGACAACACTAAGTGATACCAGAACATAAAGGTTTCAGATTCATTTTGCTTGCCAGATTAACAGATAGCTGTTGTTCCTGGCAATGAATGTACTGAACTAAAATAAGAATTGAACCGAACTAAAATTAGATATAACTAAGATAAGAAACTCTCTATTTCAGGATTGATCCCACTAGAGCTCTCAGTGTCCTCTTTCTTTGGCTTGCCCATGCTTTTCTGAACTGATGTATTTTTTGTTATCGAACTATTGTAACATAAGAACTAGAATGAGAACTATGAATATAAGTTGATATTTTTGTAGGCTTTTTGGGAATGAGAATTACTATTTTTTGCAATTATATAAAAGTTTAAACACGTGTACTGCTCTGTAAAAATGTTTATACTACACATGTCCATAAATATTAGCTTTTATTTGTTAACAAAGAAACTTCAAGGATATTTCGTTTAAGCATATCAACAAACAACTTGATAGCAACAGGAATAGAACAAGTTCTCACCATTAGGAACCTGCTCACTTGTGCGACCTGACATCCACTCGTGCGAGTAGAACTGACGAACACAACATCAGGGACTTGCCCCCTCGTGCGAGATCGAAATGAACCAGTTCGTGATGCCGAGGCCAACTGAATTTATGGTCTCTCGAGATCTATACTGATTGCGTTACAAGTATACACACAAATCAAAACGAGCTGATGTAGTACATGTTAAAAAGATAATCAAGTTCATGTGTATTAGTCGGAGAAGTTCAAAAGGAAACCTTTTTTTAAAATGTGCTGTTTTTGCTAAAAACTATAGTCATCTTGCCAACCATGTATATTTAACTGATTAAAAAGATAATAAAATTCATGTATATTAACAGGAGAAGTTCAAAAAGAAACTTTTAATAACAACTATATTCATCTTGCCACCCACTCAACTTTTGTTGTAACAAAATTCACACATTAAAAGGATTGTACTGGCGTGGGCAAGCCTTCTTCCCTGATGCCCGTGACCAATTAGTACTGATAAAGAAACAAAAAACCACCACCAGATGATCTTTCTCAGGTAGAGATGAAGTAGAATCAACAATTGATAGTGTAGAGCAGCAACAGGAGTGAGATTCGAGAGGAGCAGCACCAGCAAAAGTGAGATTTGAGAGGAGCAGAAGCAGCACGCGTGCGAGGAGAAAGCAGAGGAATGCACCAGAGTGTGCAGGTTAGAAGAGGACAGGGCCGTTCGAGTGAGGATGCTTGGCCGTTCGAGGTCAACGCGTTCGGCTGTCAGAGGCCACACCGGTATTTGGCTGGATTATGCGACCAAGAAGCCGTTGGGGATCGTGAGGCTGAGAGGTGGGAGGAGGTGTGTCGGTGATGACTCAGTGTGTGTCACGGATCTGGCCAACGACGAGCGACAGGCCTAGCTGCGGTGATCGTCTTTGTTAGGAAAAGACAGGGGGAGGGGTGGAGCACGAACGACCATGGCGGTAGTAGGGGAGGAGGGCCTCACCGGAGAGCATGTTGGTGGCGCTGGGCAAGGCGGAATAGGGGGTGAGGGTTGGTTAGGAGGAGTGGAGCGGTGCGTGG
>NC_041385.1:41763864-41767231 GCF_002162155.2 Triticum dicoccoides
CCCGACAACCCCCATCTTCGGCGACCCCCATCCCCACCCACCACTGTCGCGCCACCTGGCTGCCGCGACCAGTACTGTCGTCGATCCCGACCATGGCGCCCGCAGTCGCGCACCACCTCCCGATCATGGCGCCCGCCGCCGCGCACCACCTCCCGGCCATGGCGCCCGCCACCGCGCACCACCCCCCAGCCACGCCCCCGCCGTAGTGCACCTCCGGCTGTGCTCAACAGTACAACTTCTTGTTTTGTGGCCGGTCGCTCAGGAGCTGAGTTCAAAATGAGAGAAGTCTAGAATATTGTCACAAAACACGCTCAGGATGTGAAAACACGCTCAGTACAAAACCATACATACATCCGTTCAAGTACTCTTTTTCTCAAACATACATTCGTCCGTTCTAGAAAGAAAATGGTTGAATTAAAAATATTGATCAGTAGAAGTTAAAAATGGTGGTCCGTTCGCAACAAAAGAAATGACAGAAATTCAACTTGTAAAAGTTCAAGCAAAAAGAAACCCCATGCAATTCAAATGAGAAAAAGTACAAGTCGTAAAATAAGAGAAGTTCAGAACATCATTGTAAAAAAAGTTTAGTTCAAAAAAAAATAAAAAAACAATTTTTTTGAAAAAAATATCATTCAGTTCGATGATATAAATCATGCAAATACAGGGGCAACGATACAATAAACCATTGAAAACTTATGAGCAAAACAGAGCAAAGTCTAGTTAGTAAAAACACGCTTAGTACAAACACATGCAAGCATCAGTAGAAGTATCCTTTTTCGGAACCATTCAAAATTACTCTACAAAAAATAGCTCAGTACAAACGTACACATATATCAGTACGACTACTCTGTTTTTCAGACGAGAAAACAGCATGATCCGTCATGCCGTATTCAAAATTACTCTTAAACGGTTGCGAAGTAGAGAAAACGTTTAACATGACTAAGTTTCGCATTTTCGATAGCTATCCAACGGCATATTAATTGCCATATTTCGACAATTTTTTTAAAAAATCGCGTTCAAAATCAAATTTGACCGTATTCGAATTCGTTTTTAAACCGTAAGGAATTAGAAAAAGATTTATATACAAAAGAGTTGCGCATTTTCCATAGCTTTCAAACGCCGTATCATTTGCGTCAATCCGACAAACCGTTTGTAAAAAATCACGAAAATACGTTTCACCCAGAATTTCACCGTCGTTCAAATTACTTTTAAAGTATATATAATTAGAAAAACAACACATATATGAAAGATGCGGATTTTCACCAGCTTTCCAATGCCATCTTATTTACTCAATTCCGACAAACGGTTTGAAAATTGAGTCCAAAATACGATTCACGTTTTCGATTTTGAAAAAAATAGTTTTTTCAAAACTGCTCTTAAACCATAATGATTTTGCAAAAACGTTCAATATACTTGAAATATGGTTGTGAAGAGCTTTCCAACGATATATTACACGCCCCGTTCCGACAAAAAAATTAAAAAAAGTTTTTGAACTAAAGAAGACGATGTGTTAAACAAAACTGAAAGTAGCAGTGCAACCGCTTCGAAAACATCAGTACAACCACCTCAAACCGTCAGTTCAAAAAGGGTAACAGAATAATATTCTGTTACGCGTAACAGAATAGCCCAGATGTATATATATATATATATATATATGTGTGTGTGTGTGCGCGCGCGCGCGGGTGCGCGCGTGTGTGTGTGTGTAATCTTTTCTTAGGTATGTAATCCCAAACTATGCTCAAGTAAACCAAACATTCTTCCTAGATTGGCTCGCGTGACAATTAGGATTTCATAGGATTTCCATATTTGATAGCTATTGTCACCAAACCAAAAGTCAACCATCATTGTGCTATGTGTGTAATCCAAAATCAGCAGTGTAAATCTCCAATAAGTAAAGCTTTTGGTTTCAGTGGAAAATCTACTTGCTAGATCGGGGTCTTGTTAAAGTTCCGTATATTAGTATGGACACACTAGTGTTAGGTCACTGGTCTTCTCTCAAAAACATGTTCAAATAATATAACTGTAGCCACTGAAATTTTGTTGTCTCACATTCTCATGTCAGGACTCATGAGTCACTACTTATGACCCAGTCTAGTGAATTTTGTTGTAACGCGTTGTAATTAACTATGGGTGGGGATCACTTCCCCCCTTCTTCTCTTAATATATGATACGCATACTCGTGCGTATTCGAGAAAAAAAAAGAGTATGACTGAGCGGATAATGAACCCGAGATGGAAACACTGTGTACAGCGTCAACTAGATACCATAGTTTGATTGGATTTGGGTTGTGCTATTCGCACGCATGAACAGACCGGCCACAAACTAAAACAGTCTAGCGATTCTACAGGGTATCAAGTTAATCCTACTGTTCTTGAATTGGCCGGCGCTATCAGGACCACTGGTGAGGTTTGATCCCGCATGGCTTGACAATCGCCCGAATCAAGGGAAAATGAGTCCGGCACATCAACGCAACCAGCATTGTGCTTTGTGTGCTGCATCACACCTCGACACGTAGGACTGGTAACCTGGTAACCTGGTGAGTTTGTGCGACGCCCACAAACAAAAAGCGAGCTTATATGTCTCCCGCGGGATTGATTAGAGCTGTACTTGCCAACGTTTTTGATAATTCCGTGCACTGTGTGGTTTACTCTCGCTTCTTCAGAACTTCCCGATGCCTCGCACTCCTACTCGAGGATTCACATAATGGATTTGTTAGTACGTATTCAATTTTGACAGTTGGCTAATCTATTCCAACTGATTGGTCAAAAAAGATAAGAACCGATACAGATTTCAAACACATTGGCCTACAAGGTGTCTGTTTTGGGGCAGTGTTCATGGTTCGCTCGTTGCGTGTGTGTGATGAGACTGGACATCACAGAAGTGGAGAGAGATAGGGACGGGGTTGTTTTTAAAAGACATGAGGTAGACATGACTGTTAGACCGATGGACTCGGTCTCCTCCCATCGGCCCACGATCAAGCACACGATCAAGCACACGACTCTAGTCCTGTTGCGCCGGCAACCTATATGTACCCCCTCCTCTTGTACTTGAAAGGCAACGAAAGCAATATAGCAAATTTACATGGTATCAGACACCGGTTCCGATTCCTCCCCTCCACGATCGCCATGACCAATCCTGGAGGGCAAACCAACCTCCCCTCCTCCGGCGGCCCGCCAACCCCTCCTCTTCCCGGCGGCCAGCCAACACATCCTCTTCCCGCCATTCCGCCCCCACCTCCTCTTCCCGGCGGCCAGACCACCCTCGCCCCTCCCCCTCTTTCCTTCAGCGACACCATCACAGACATCACGCCATTCATACCCATCGTCTTGGATCTCCATAGTCACAACTATTACCATTGGCGCCACTT
>NC_041385.1:41767556-41769335 GCF_002162155.2 Triticum dicoccoides
GATGACCTCGCCATCATCCAGTGGCTGTACACGCGCATCTCCACCGAGCTCTTCAACTTGGTAGTCACCGACGGCGCGACCGCTCGCGACATTTGGGCCGAGCTTCGTCGGCTGTTCCAGGACAACCGCGACGCTCGTGTTTCCGCCCTCAACACCGAGCTCCGCACCATCACCCAGGGCGATCGACCCGTCGGCGTCTTCTGTCAGCGCATCAAGGCCATTGGCGACGAACTCCGTGAGCTCGGCGAGGTGGTCGCCGACCGCTCTCTCCTTCATGCTCTCATGGGCGGGCTTGACGAGCGGTTCGCTCAACAGGCCACCTTGATCCCGCTCCTGCGCCCACTGCCGACTCTTGCCGAGGCGCGTTCGATGCTCCAGATGGAGGAGCAGAACCAGGCGCGCAAGGCGAACACTCCGCGCCTCTTCCATGCTACGGCTCGCCCTGCTCCCCCACCAGCGGCCGCGGCGGCGCCTTCGTCGTCTCCGTCCGTCCAACCACCTCCAGGATGGCGCTCCAGCCCCAACTACAAGGGCAAAAACCCGGTGTACCGTCCGCCGAAGCCAAGCTCGGCACCTTCTTCCTCCTCGGTTGCGCCTGCTTCTACTTCCTCCGCACCACCTGCCGCGCCTCCGCCTCCGGCCACCACCACCTGGCGCCCCGCTGCAGACCCGTGGACCGGCCTGGTGCAGGCGTGGCCCATGCCGTGGTCCGCACCGTCACCTTATGGCGCTCCGCTGGCTTACAGCGGTGGATGGGCGCCCGGGCTTCGTCCCTCGACCGGCCCCCCGGCCTCCTCGGCTCGCGTCCTCCGCCGCACGCATATGCGGCGTACGCGTCGTTGTACCAGGCAGCGGCGGCCTCGCCCGCGCCGCTCATGTACCCCTACGGCTTCCCCACGCCATCGCCCTGGGAGCACGGCAACGCGGGCGCATCTTCATCAACTCCGACGCCGCCCGCCCCAGCCTCCACCTCGACCGCTCCGGCCTGGGATGAGGCCGCCTTCATCGCCGCCATGAACTCTCTCACCACCCAGGACACAGGTAACGACTGGATCTTCGACTCTGGTGCATCCTGCCACATGTCTGCATCTGGTACTTCTCTTTCTGCCATTCATCCTTCTGTTTTGTTTCCCTCTATTACCATTGGCGACGGCTCTTCTGTTCCTGTCACCGGCGTCGGTACCTCCTATCTCTCTCCCTCTCGTTCCCCTCTTCTTCTTCGCGAAGTTCTCGTTGCACCTGCTCTCATTAAGAATCTCATATCCGTTCGTCGTTTTACCATTGACAATCAAGTTTCGGTTGAATTTGACCCCTATGGCTTGTCTGTGAAGGATCTTCGAACCAAGATGGAGCTGGCTCGGTTCAATAGCTTCGGTGACCTCTACACTGTCCATGGCGCACCCACTCCCACGCCTCACGCTATGATCGCCTCCGTCACCTTATGGCACCGTCGTCTTGGCCATCCCAGCAGCGAGACCACGACTACTCTTCTTGACGAGTTCAAGCTTCCTCATGCTCGCGAGCCGCACGATGCCTCTCTCTGTCACGCCTGCCAATTGGGCAAGCATGTTAGGCTCCCGTTTAGTGCATCTACTACTAGTAGTTCCTTTCCTTTTGAATTGTTGCATTGTGACTTATGGACGTCTCCCACTCCTAGCGTATCTGGTTTCAAATATTATCTTCTTCAAGTTGTTTAGACAGCCATTTATCCCCCCCTTTTGCTCTGCATCAACTAAAAAAACAAAACGGGTTCATATAATAAGAGTATCTACAGCCAGA
>NC_041385.1:41769632-41774385 GCF_002162155.2 Triticum dicoccoides
ACCAGTCAGTTCTCACATACGCATAGCAAATTTAAACCCTTAAATCCATACTACTCATGCAGACTACTACGTACATATGAAATACCTACTAATACTAATCGTCGTCGGAGATGCAGACGCATCGCTGCCGGCGGTTACTGGTGGACCGGCCTCCTACTCATTTTTCCAATAAAGGGCGCTTTTATTTTCTTAAAATATAGCACCAAGTGGATACAAAACATTATGAGTAACACCTGGCCTCATAACTAGGATGCACACAGTCAAACATCAAAAGTCCGACAATAGGAAAAGTAACAAAAACGACAAGTCGGCAACAGTAGTGTCCCATACACCGGAACTATACCTATGTCAAAAATGGCAGTGGATCGTTCCGGGGGTTATGCTGCCACCAATGTTGGGGAAAAACCTCGGCAGCCGCCTGCTCCAACCCCGTACACACTGCCTTGAACAGGTTAGTGCTCCGGTCGTTGTAGCGTATACCTCCTGCGAAGCGAGTGCGTACGAGGAAAAATAACTTGTAGAGGCGAAGCATTTTTTTAATTAAAAACTAAATTATTTCTACAAAGCCAAAGCGACCAAAGTAAGGTATACACTCCGTTACTTATTAGGGTTTTGAACCTATTTCGAATATTGTCCATCCAATGACAAAATATATTCCCAACACTTGGGGCGGATATAGATTTGACACTATTTGTATGAATGACCATGTAGAACGTGCAAACTTGTATTGGAAAAAGAGGTGCTTGATTGTCTCGTCCTGAGCACAAAAGCAACACTACTTACTTCCTGGCCAGTTGCACCGTGCAAGTTCTTTGGTTAGCACAACTCCCCTACGAAGATACCACATGAAGACTTTTACTTTTACTGGAGTCTTCGACTTCCAAATTTTCTTGTTATTACTCATTGGCTTCCTACTCGTTGGCCGCCTCATTCATGGCCACGAAGAGTTAGTCACGCTCCGTGGCCACCTGGCGGGTAGCGGCGGTTGGCCTCCACCTATTCATTTGACATGAGTGATTCGAGGATGGAATGTGCTCCATCGCCTTCTTCATAGGAAGCCCTCAGCCGGATGGGCCGGATCCGCCTCGCGCGCTTTGTTGTCCTCCAACTCCGGATCCGTGCCCTCCATGGCTGTGTCCTGCTCCTGCTCTGCCTCTTACTCTTCCTCCGGCTCCGGTGAGTCCGGAGGAAGGCCGACTGCAATACGGGCTTCGCTCCTAGCCCAGATCTCCTCAAGCAGCTCAAGGTGCCGCTCCGGTGTGAGCATGGCATACGTCGTGACCTTCTGCTGGCCATGGCTATCGGTGGACGACAAGCATATATGATGGGTGGTGTGGCGAAGGGGAGGGAGAGGGAGGGAAATGGGATGCAACTAAAGTTGGGGTTCACCGTCTGTACAAAATAGTCGCATGAATCATCGGGCGGCGCGTCGGAGCACCGCCATATACGTCCTCACTACGCTAATTGAAATTGGACATGACGCCTATTGGGTCGATGGTTTCCGAGTGTTTCCACATAGGTCCATGTTGTCAGCCAGTCGTGGTGAACGCGCTCAGGCCTCCCAATATCCGCCCCAGATATGAGCTGGTTATGAGGCGTGCCGGATAGCCCATGCATATGGGGCCGGTTTGAGGAGCCGGTCTGGGTCGGGTTTTTTTGATCGGTTAATGACAGGGCTGTCCACCCGGGCATATAGATTGGTGGTTAACTAGTGATATCTGTTTTTGTTCCTCATGATGATCATGAGTGACGCACTAGTAGAAAAACACCTAATAGTCCCGGTTCGTAAGGGCCTTTAGTCTCGGTTCATGAACCGGGACTAATGGGCTGTTACTAATACCTCCACCCATTAGTCCCGGTTCGAACATGAACCGGGACCAATGTGCCTCCACGTGGCCCTGTGCGCCGAGCCTAGTCAGGGGGCCTTTGGTCCCGGTTGGTGGCACCAACCGGGACCAAAAGTCCATGTTTTTTAAGAAAAGTGGCTGCTTTAGGGGTTTGGGGGGTTATTTTTAGGTTGTTATTAGCTAGCTAATAGAGAGAAGTGTCCTCTCTTATATCTTCGTCCTTGGTTTACCAACGCTGCTGCTATATATGTTCATTTCACCCGCTGATATAATAACTCATGCATGCTCGCATCATACATCATCATATATAATAACAAGTCCTATTAATCATGCATCATCATACAACTTCTACTCGTTATTAATTATAAGTCATACAATCAGCATCCTCATAGTCATAGAACCCAACCCTACATAGTTGTTCTTAGCACATGATCATCAGTATCAGGTAGGACATGACCTAAACCCCCTTAAGGTAAAATAGCATAAAACAATATAGACCCTGACTCTCCATTATGAAGAATGGCGATCATCCTATCTCCAATTCTTGCCCTTCGCTGATTGTTGCTTCCAAGAAGCTCCTTACGACTGTCCATATATTTTTTCCATTCTTTGATTGTCATGTCTCCACTTCTTTTAGAAACCCGGTATGGACAGTTCAGATTCGTAGGAAGATCTGGTTGTATGTTCAAAACATGAAGGCTACCGTGTGTATACATCAGATGAGACACACAATCATTCGGGATTATCTGTTGAAAAACATAGTAATAACTTCGTAGTTAGCAATGATGTACTAGTTTTAGAAGTGTGCAAAAAGATGCACGGATGTCGTAATAGTAAAAAATCTTACCAGGGTATCCCCATGGTAGTTACCGTAGTTCAACACGTGCACTAGTGGCACGTATTGACCATAATGTTGAGGAGTTTGATTGTAGATATTGTAATTCTCAAGATTAGTATAAAATGCGACCAGATGATTTTTCTCCTGATAAGTTAATTCGGAGCCTTCGGTGTAGTAGGTTCTGTCTACCATCTTCCGCACATTCTTTGAAGAATGAAAATAAGTTGTCAATGGAAATAAGTTGTCATCTATTTTCAAATAAACAATATAAATTACTTAATAACTATGTTAAGCTCACATGGGGGAAGAATTGGAGGTGTATCCACAAGGACGAAAATCGAAGGTCTCTCTTGCGCGATTGTAGGATCACCAAGATCCATGGTGACAAGCATACCCTCATCAAAACCATACATCTTGCAAAGTGATTCCCAGTTTTTTCAACCAAAATGGGTTACACTCTGAGCATTGTACAACTTACTTGAAAATCCACACCATGATGTGTACTTAGGATAATTTTTTTGGTTTCCATACTTTCATGATCTTCAAAACCCATCCTCTCCAAGACATAGCGTCTTGCAAAGCATGGGATAAGCTAGTCGAGTTGGAAAAGATGAAAAATACATGTTAAAATAGTTAGTCGTTCTTAATAATGAAAAAACTATTGTCGCCGTTGCGTACCGTATGAACTTCGAAGGTCTCCTCGAGCTTAATGCTGAAGCGCCGATCTTCGTCCAGCTCAATGAACCTGTCGCACATACCTCGGTCGTCGTGGCACCAGTCGCACTCCCCCGAGCGGTTTTCATCGTCCGAGTACGACATTTCCGGCCTAAGTTCATAATTCAAATATTAAATATATGTACTAAAAAACCTAAATTAGATCGTTATTATTAATCACGGGTTGACTATCGGTGATGGTATGTAGCTCCTCCTTTCATTCCCGAGTGCATTATTACAACAAATTGTCTAGCACACATGAATGAAGAAGAAGCTACCCCCACGACGGCGTGGATGATGGAGGGGGCTTCTAGATTTCTGCGTGGAGTGCTCTTCAATTTTAGCATTCAAAGTAGGAGTACTTTTCCAATATGAGCATTCAATAAGCAAAACCAAATCGTAAAATAAAGTAGTATTCAAATTAGCATGCATTCAATTATAACTAAAACTACATCATCTCTTGTGTCCGTACATCGTCGAATACTCCTCGAATAGTATCATACATATAGCATCGCTAATTAATAAAACTAGAACCATAGCGCCCGACGGGTATCGTCGCGGGCGGTGGACACCCAAAGATAAGCAACGATCACAGGATCATAGCTCCATTGAGATCCCTGAAGAACCTGCCAGGTATTGTCGAACCTGCCCACCAACGCAACCATGTAGCGACGGACGTGCTCGTCCTCCTCGCTGACACGGTGACGTACCACCTCCGCGGTGTCCGGAAGCCTCGGCACCGTCACTGGCCCACGCAACCGCCACCAAACAAAGATCGGGTCAACAATGGGCTGCCTCCTCACCAACCTATGTCCCCCAGAAGGTAGCACCTCCCAATACCAGCCCGGCGGAGCCCAGTCCCGAACATGGCCCTGATCAAGCAGGCCTCCACCACCGAATCGACGACGACGAGGATGCGGGATAGGCATCGCCGACGTCGATGCGGGAACTACGTACTTCTATATATAGTTAAATAAAGTAGTTTTATTAATTAAATTAACTATCTAGTTCAACTACTAAGCACTTACTATAAATTAATAAAGTAGCACTTACTATAAATAAATAAGTAGCACTTACTACAAACTACTTCTATATATAGTTGAATAAAGTAGTTTTATTAATTAAATCAACTATCTAGTTCAACTATACTAAGCACTTACTATAAATAAATAAAGTAGTACTTACTAAAAACAAAGTAGCACTTACTATATAGTACTTACTAAAAATAAACTAGTATTTTTCTAACTAACTAATATTTTTCTAACTAATTATATTACCAAAAAAATCTAAATAAAATAGTAATTATTTTTTTCTAACTAGCTAGTTCAATTATAGTACTTACTAACACAATCTA
>NC_041385.1:41774796-41775791 GCF_002162155.2 Triticum dicoccoides
GGCGTCGGGTCGGGGCGGCGACGGTGTCGGGGCGGGGCGGCGACGGCGTCGATCGGGGCGGGGCGGCGACGGCGAGGTGGCGGCAGGCGACGGCGTGCGGCGTCGGGAGATGAAGGAGGAGGAGAGATCGAAGTGGGGATGCGGTTCTGAAATTTTCCTTATATAGCAAAGTCTTTGGTCCCGGTTGGTGGCTCCAACCGGGACTAATGCACCCTTTAGTCCCGGTTCATAGCACCAACCGGGACCAAAGGCCTCTTTTCAGCAGCCCACAGGACGGGAAGCAGAGGGCTTTGGTCCCGGTTGGTGCCACCAACCGGGACTAAAGGGTGGGCATTGGTCCCGGTTGGTGCCTCCAACCGGGACCAATGGTCGTGTGCTGGCACGATACGACAGGAAAGTTTAGTCCCACCTCGCTAGCTGAGAGGGGCCGGCAGTGGTTTATAAGCCCCACTGCCGCACCCCTCTCGAGCTCCTCTCCACTTCAGGCTTACGGGCCTACTTACTACTGCTTTGCCTGATGGGCCTACTGGGCCACCTGCGGGCCTGTGTCCTGGCCCATGGTGGGTTTCTAGTCGTATTCAGACCGTGGGGGCCGAGTAGGAGGTACTTTTTTTTCTTTACTTATTGTTGCTATTTTTAATTTTTTCCCAGATTTTTTTTGTTTTCTGCATTATTTATTTTCTTCTTTTTTTGCTTTACTTTTTAATTATTTTTGCTTTTAGTTTTACAAAAATTATAAACTTTCTGTTAGTGCCATTAGTTCTCAAATTTGAAAACACTTTTTTATTTTTTTGTTTTGTTTCGTGATTTATTTATTTTATTTTGTTTCTACTTACAACAAAATACTTATTGTTGCTATTTTTATTTTTTTCCAAGATTTTTTGTTTTGTTTCCTGCATTATTTATTTTCTTTTGTTTTTTTACTTTATTTTTTTAATTCTTTTTGCTTTTAGTTTTAGAAAAAATATAAACTTTCTGTTAGTGCCATTAGTTTT